>NC_049987.1:10630919-10674365 GCF_000003815.2 Branchiostoma floridae | reverse complement strand
GTTAAGTTACTGTTGAGCACTAGTTATTACATGTGACAATGCTTATGTCTGTGCCGGTTAGATTGCAATGTTCAGATTATGCTGTATCCAGGACCCGTCCCAAGACAGAAATTAACCTGTGGTGACGGGAAAAAAATTCCCATATTCAGCCTAACATGAAACAGATGAAAACATTCTTTCATACGCTTAAAATGACAGATTTGAAAATGCAAATCAAACATTTAGTGGGACGGAAAAAAAACAAAAACATTGTAAATAGCCCTGGTTCAGATTTGTTTATGTCCCATGGGCGTTCATCTTTGACCTTGTACATTCATACTTAAATCTTGAGCCTCTGTATGATTATGAATGATTTCCCCCCAGGTTTGTGCAGATCCCTGATGCAGTAAACATGATGGAAGCTATAGAGTACCAGCTGGGCTCCATCGAGCGCCGCCGGACCCAACACAGTCAGGAGAGAAAGAAGATGATGGCACTCAGGGAGGAGAGGAGGAGAAAGAGGGAAGCAAAGTCCAAGAAGACGTGATGACGCCTTCTCCTAGGATCATGTTATCTATGTCTGTGTGTGCCAAAACTTAAGGATTATGTGATGGTCACATTTCTTGGTCAAGCTATTTGTGAAAAAAATGTACACAAAAATTGCTCATGACTGTCCTTCTTTTTAATGGTTATGTTGTTTTGTCTCGTCTTCTATATCATACTTTTTTTATTTTCTTCTAACTGCCCTCTCGGCCAGATGCTGGTTTGGAAATGTGACTGTGACATGCAGTGCTTAGTGACATCAAGAAAGACAATGCAAGGTTTGAATATTATGGTAACTTTGTAGACTTGTATGTACATACAGTACTGTGCAAAAAATATACTGTTTGACACAGTAATGTGGCAAATGGATGATGTGTTGTTGCACCCATTTCCAAAATCAAAGCCAGATGCTTCAGTATCCGCTTTTGGGCATTGTCTACACTATTAAGTATTATTCTGTTTTTTTTTTCTGTACACATTCCTATATTTCCTACATCATTCATGACTGCATCAGACTTGTGTATGTGCCAATGGCAATGTGAAACATAGAATGAAATTGTTGAAACAAGATTGTTGCAATTTTGTCAAATGTGATCTATAAATACCCATTGTGAATGATCTCTTCCTATCACACAAAGGCTATTCTCCAAGGAGAGGTTTGTTGCACATAAGTGGTAAACCACCTTTAGATTTTACACTCCAGTTTTGTACAGTAATCACATGGAGGTTAGAATATAACTTTTCAACCTCCTTGATTATCACAAGCTGCCATAGACTCGACTGCAAGATTTGATCCATTCACCCTCAGGTTGACCGCTACTCGTTTCGATAAGTGTACTTGGTTCTTTGAAATGCTAGATCACCTTTGGTCTCCAACATTTTGCGCTGGGCATTAAGTGTAAAAACCAATGCTTGATTTACCTGACTCGAGTTAAGTAGATATGGTGTCACGTGTCTGTTGTAAGGGCACAGCATTGAACTCAGAACCTTTAGATTCTAAGTCAAGAACACAACCTATGCAGGACTGCCTTAGGCCTAAGAAAAAAACGTGTTTCCTGTTTCCCAACCTACCCTAGACATCTGTGGGGGGGTGGACATAGTTTCCAGTTTGGATTTATTCAGCCTGCTTCCTATTCATGTAAAAAAACTGACATCTATCTAATGAAAGACGTAACCACAGATTTGTTACCATTATGCAAAAAATTGAAGTTTGACATTAAAAATATAAGTGTCCTCATGCATTTCGGTATCCATTTCAGTTTTACTTTGTTGATCTGTATTGTACAACTAAATTTTTGGTGAAAAGCAATTTTAAGAAAAAATTGGGTAATCCCTACCTCTGACTCTTTTTTGAGGACTGAAAGGGGAAACACAATTTTTTCCCTAAGCTTTAACACCACAAACCACTTATGCACTTACACCAGGGGACCACTTATATACTGCATAACTTATTAATGAAAGAAAGGTGAAGATATTGTGCTGTATAGAAACAACATTTATTCAGAAGATAAAATGATTGATAAAAGCAGATGAATAAAAACCACCTATAAGCACACTAATGTAGCTAACATATTTAGCATTTGAATAAAAACTTGTCGTGGTAAGAACTTACAAATAAGCTTTATTTGCATATCTTATTGCTTCACTGACAGCAATTAAAAGGCACTCTGTCTATGTCGTCATTAACTACTGTTACTTTGGTCTCAATATTACGTCTCAATATGCAGTATAATCTGTACCTATGTATGACTATTCAAATACCATAGCTTAAGGTATTACTCAAAGTCTAAATCATCGTACTGTCTTAAAAGAATTTACAAAGTTAACTACACGTATTGACGGAACATGACTTCTTTGGTGTAGTTGATGCCTTCTGCAGTGATTGTCGCCAAGTCAATCGGTGGCTCAAAGACGTCCTACAAAAAAGATCAAGCAAATTTACTTTTGAAGTCCAGGGCAATAAATGACAGACAATGATCCTCAAACAAATTTTAATAGCCTGGGGTGCAACCTTGCTGAAAGTTGTTCGCTTAATAAGTATAGCCTGGAGTCCAGCCTTGTTAGCTTTGTTCCGCTCCCGAAGGTCGCTAATCGCTTGAGCGTAGGAGAGTAGCGACCTTCGGGAGCGGAGCAAAGCTAACAAGGCTGGACTCCAGGCTACTTTAGTCCGCTCCCAAAGGTTAAAAACAAATTCAGAGGATCGAATCAAATTAGCTACAATACGACGGCGTATGAAACAAACGCCACTTTATGAGAGTATAGTCATCACTTCCTTGTCTACATAACAACTTAAATCAGACACCTAATTCACCAAGTATCTTTTTGCACCATATTTGCCTTACTGGTAAGTTGCAACAATGCGGACACACACTAGGACAAACAAACAAACTGATAAGAAGACCTCCGCTTCTACGAAGGTTATACACGATGTAAACTTGCCTCAAGATCAGATACATCTGCTGACTTGGCGGTGATCCCGGCAGCTTTGATCGCGGACGACAAAGACATCACCGGGTCTGGCTTCCTTCTCGTCCCCAGGGGTGTGGAGCGGTATGACATCTGCGGGCTCTTAGTGAATCGCCCCTCGAAGACGTTCATTCGGGTGTTCTTGATAGGTGTGTGGGTAGAGTCGAAGGAGATAGGGCTGATAGTTTTAGCAAGAGGTGATCGCATCTTGGGTGTTTTGAGACCGGATGAGAGAAGCTGATGATGCGAGGGTGTACGGTCACTCAGGTTCTCTACATGCGGACTTGAGAAAGTTGAAGGAAGCTGCGCCTTGGTAACACTTCTGATGTGGCCGTGGTACGGTGTCCTTGGACGTGTGTGCCATGGAGATCTTCCAGGCGTACCTGGACCGTCGGTCTTGTCAGCAACTATGAGAAGTCTGGGAGAGTTCGCCGACTGTACAGTAGAGCCTTGTGTACCTGTGGTGGACAGGTTGATACCCAGAAAGGCTACAGACCCTCCTGCAAACGCCCGCGCGCCCATCAGACTTCCCAACCCCACCATGGTAGCCGTCCGTCCCGCTCTCCCCGCCTGGGCTACTCGTCGAAGCTTTGGACTCCGACGTGGCGTGGCACTCCGTCTCCGTAAAGAAGGGGTGGCGAGCCTTCCCGTCTGAGTGTTCTTCGGTGTAGACAGAACTTTCAGTGTAGGTTTCCTAGGTGTTCTTGTGGCTACGGCCAGCAGCGCCCCCTTGCCGCCTGGTGTCGCCAGTGCAGTCGCTGCGGAGGCGTCAGGCCGGCGGGTAGGTGTAGCGATGGAGATCGGAGGTGCCGTGTTCTGGGACGAGCCACAACCACAACCTCCTCCACAACAACCTCCTCCTCCTCCTGACGTCACCTTCTGGGGAGAGGGGGGCTGGACATTGATGGCAACAGCGGCCGTTCCTTGTGTCATGTCGGGTGCTTGTGACGTCGGTTTGGCAGCGACCTCTTTCTTCATCTTCCTCTTGTGTTTGGTAACCTTTGGAATCCACCTAAGCAGATAAAACAATATGATATATCAGTGGTCCTTTTTCCCTACTAACGGTTCTTGGCGCACCAAGTGATTTTTTTGGCCTACATTTAGACAGATTAGCTGCTCGGTGGGCGTACCTTAATGGAAAACCGTGTTATGTTCCTTTCCCAAGGCAAGAGCACAACATAGTATGGTGGGTATTGAACTCGGGACCTTTCGATTTCTAGCCGAGGGCTCTAACAGTTGCGCCACACCAACGCCACTTTCCCCCCAAGAGTTCTAGAGTAAGTTGATATCTAAAAGTATTTTTGGTCCGAGACATGGCCGGTCATATTTATAAGTGCTCGAGCAAACAGTTGCATGGGAAAACATTGCATAGCTTTAATGAAGCAAGATAAAAACTTTAGGGAAATCAACTCCACTTGCACTGCCTATATACTAGTACGCTATACGTATACACTGACTTTCTATTAGACTGCTCTCGTTCCAGTTTGGGTGGGGTGACTAGCCCGCCGACGACGCACGTTCCCAGGGCAGTCTTACAGGTGACGTCCAGTTTCCTGCCGGAAGCCACGGACTGGGCTATCTTCGCAGCCTCGCAGTTCTGACACACCAGCCTCGTGATCGGGGTGGTGTTGTCGGTCTCCTCGGGCACGTCCGTCGCTGCCGTGTTTCTAGACTCGGAGGATAGGCGTCGGACGGCTTTCGGTTTGCGCTTGGAGGCCTTTGCGATTGGCTTTACTACATGCTGCAAAAGTACAAGAGAGAGTGTGCAAAGAAGAAGTACTATTCAGCAGAAGTTGTTTGGGCCTACTGCCCATCCTTGGGCATAGGCCACGAACTAGCTGCTTCCATCTCCGGCGGTCCTGGGCCATTTACTCCATTCAGCAGAAGTACTACCTTTATAATCCTTTATTATCTAATGAAACAATCGTGTCTTTTCTACAAATCATCAGCTGGAAAACGTAAGAAAACACACGAAAAAAATTCCGAAAGGGCCAGAGCTATGAGTTTGACAGCAATTTTCTTTTCTCACTTCAGAAATCGTTGCGGGTCTTGACAGAAAGACTTTTCATCCAACGTCGTGCCATGTTGGATTTGAGTGTACGTTTAACACACAAGCATGCTGAGTTTAATCCAATTACCCACCAAAATATGGTCGCCGTGAGATTAAGATATAATGACTAATACGCCCTATGAAAAGCCTCTTTATGTACGAAGCCAGATGAAATAAAATGGTAATCAACTCGTATCTATATTATATACTATAGAATTATGTTGTAGGTTGTACAGCTCGCATTTCGTGCTTACCTTAACCCTGTTGTGCAGGCCATGTAGAAAATCTATGGCGGAGTGGAAGAATCTGGAAGAACGACTCATGATGGAGTCCGTAAGGTGGCGCTTCTTGTCCAACTGCAAACCAGTGCAAGAAAGGGAATGTAACAAAACCGCAAACAATGTTCTTTCGCCGATATACTTTGCGTTCTCATTTCATCATGGGGGGAGGGGGCGATTTGGTCCCTAAACGTATGCCTGTATACTTAGTACTCAACTCTCAAGCATGTGTTTTCAGAATGCTGCATGCTGCAATTTCTATTTGCTTATACTTAAAGATTAAAGATAGTTTATCGCTGATTCTTGCCCGAGTGGGATAACATGAAAGGCGACAAACAAATAGTGTAGAACAATATAGTATGTGTCGACTCGGTAGTTTAAAAGCTACCTCAATGGGTTTGACTTCTTTTTTTGAGGCAGTGGAAGCCGAATAATCCCACGTATTTTTAGTATTGTGTAGGTAAAGGACCCGCCGACATGCCAAAAGGCATTTTAAATGTCAACGACGGTACTTCATAGTGAACATGTGAATCGCTGAAGATAAGATAATAAAAAAAGATAATGCACTTTGCAACTATACTACCACATGGCAAAGATCAAAGACAACACTACAAAGGAATTACCTTTAGCGTTCTTCAGCCTTGCGGCGTAGATTTTCAAAAACAGCAATGCGGCTACGTGGATAAAAAAGACTCTGTGCAGAAAAGATCGCCCTTTCTCTCCTGATGATACGTGACACTGATGGCGTCCAAAATGGCGGAGTCCCAGGGTTCTTAACCCACTGCGCACGGGCAAATGAGTCCAGGTGTGTCTTACACGTCAGATGCTCATTCTTAATCCTGATTTGCTGAGCCTGATGAAATAATTACTGTAAGGTCATATGAGGACAGCGTGGCGATATTAAAGGTCATTTGAGGACAGCGGGTTAACCCGAGGTGAATATGTACTCGACAATACAACTTCACATGCTTGTGATATTCCGGTATTATCGGACAAAGTGTAACAAGTGTAAACAAAAAGTTTAACGTTGACGAGATTCATTAGTCATATATGTGTACGGTTAATAGAACGTGACTACTAAAAAGGAACATTTGGAGGTACGTATGTTACTGTTTGATGAAAATCCAAGTGTAAACAAATTAAAACTGAAGCAAAAAAGTGAAATAGCAGATACTTTATTAGGATGACATCGAATGCACAACCATTCTATTACTACAGAGCTAGTGATTGCCACAAAATAATGTCATGAAATCATCCAGTTAATGGTATCTGATTTTAGGATAACAAGATAATAATGCCGATGTAGCCTACTATCCAATCAGAAAACTATTCGAATTTCCCAGCATACACCAATTTCCAAGGAAAAGACCGACGCTTTCTGTCAATTACAATTAGCAATTCAATCAATGACAGTATAACAATTAGCACTCTGACCAATGGGAAAGTGTATCTATATCTGTCAAATATTTACATTTCTTCATTTTAACGGAGATGTGTGAAGTTATTTGGTCGGTCACTCATCTTCTTAGAGATACGTTCTTCTAGGATAACGCCTACGGCTACATTTCATCACTTTTCAGAATTATATCCTATAATGATTACATTACAATCTGCATACAAGTGATGTACCAATACAATGTTGCTTTAGTTAAGGCCCCCTCTCACTTGACGTGCGGCACGCTTGCGGCATTGCTGCGTTCGAAAACGCAGATGTACCGCCACGGAACCTAGAGGTGCCGCAAGCAAACCTAGAGGTGCCGCAAGCAAACCTAGAAGTGCCGCAAGCAAGAGCGACGTTTTTTAAAAAGTTTAAAAATAACGCAAGTGGCAAGATGCCGCAACAGTGCCGCAACAGTGCCGCAACAGTGCCGCAACGGTGCCGCAACGGTGCCCCAACAGTGCCGCCACCATGCCCCAAACAGTATCAAGGATATATTTTGCCTATTTTACACCAAGAATCAAAAGTAAACATCATTTTATCACCGAAAAACTATTTTAGATGCATTTCTAATAATTTTACAGCGGTTTTTGATCCAGTTAAAACACTGCGAATTGCAGAAAACTTACCTTGTATCCGTATTCAGAGTTAACTTAAAAATACATCTTTTGATTTATTTAATGGAAAGTAGGTCAGTATTTTATACTTGAAAACAAAAATTAAGTAACTGGTTTATCGATTAAACTACGGATGTAGAGATAAAGGTTATCGTACAACGTTCAAAAAGAAATTATTTATGTTGGATGATAACGAGTTTGCGTTTGCGTTATAACGTTACAAGCTAATCATTGCTGGTAGCCTGCCACCGATAAAATACAAAATTGCAGTCATTCAGACTCATGGGCCATATTTTTCTCACTTTTTACAAATACGATAGACTTAGACATCAATAGGCTGGCAAGCCATCCGCCGACAATGAAAATACTCCGCGTCATACAAAAAAAGTATGAAATATCAAACATTTTCATTTTAAAAATTTGCAAAATTGGTGAATAAACATATAAACATACATAATTACACATAACGTTACATGGTGCAAAAGGTACACATCGAGTGAAATCTGGTATATAGTTCGTGTCCGTTCATTTGGGTCATTTCCTTTACTGTAAAAGTCTTTCAAGGTTATTTATAGCATATGTACCATATAATTCATTATCATAAGGGAAATCTTTTCATTATAAATCTCATTTTGGGGCATTCTCATCATTTTACGGTGATTTGTCATAAATTGACAACGCTGCAATTGTCAATAACATGTTCATTTAGTTTAGAAACGCAACAGTGCCGCACGTCAGTGTGAGTGCAAGACAAAATCGGCGAAATTAACACAACAGTGCCGCAGTGAACGAACGCAGCAATGCCGCAAGCGTGCCGCACGTCAAGTGAGAGGGGGCCTTAAGTTAATCAATAAGGTGGTACATAAGGGTGAGGGCAGATGTTCAGACAGTAGCTCGGCACTTTTAACAGGCCCCGGGGTATGGGGCCCACGTGGTAGCTGTGCTGGTTGAACGTCAGGGAGTGGATGCTGACTATGATGGGATGTACGATCGGTATTGTCTGCCAAGAGCACGGGACGCCGCTTTCAGTCATGTACCAGCTGAAATACAACAATACAGGTGGATTGTTAAAATTTTGCGGTTTAAAACATTTGATGACTTCTTTTACTTATTAGAGGTTACGGAATAGCTTCATGTCATGGATTTCACGACCCAACGTTAACAAGACGGTAGCCTGGATTCAAGATCCCTAGCCCGATTTCTATACCTGATATCTCTATACCTCTGTTGTCTCTATACCCCTCCGTACGAACCAGTACCAGTGCCCCGCACAGCGAATAGAGTGAGTAAGGAAATCATACCTACGCAGCACGTGTAAGTACGGCCTGCATAAGGCAAAGTGGCAATCGCACAGAGATCGTACGTTGTAAGCACGTACAACCACTCACCACTTGCGCCACGAACGATCCACGCAACCGCTCACGGCATGCAGACCACATGCTTACAACCGTGCGTGTGACGTGCGTTGACGCACTCCCTCCCTGCTCTTGCCAGTACCTCCCACGTTTTCAGAAAAACGTTGCGGACGTGGCCTTTCAATAAAAAGTACATACGGACAAATACCGAGTTCGGCGGGTTGTTCCCTTACAGCGTAATACCATAGCAAAGAGTACCACTCACTGATCGACAGGGTACTTTTCTGGCGGTATGAACCAGCCGATGCACGCCGTCCCGTTCACCGTGTCGTTGGCCTCGTTGGTCGCTTGAGCCAGGTTAGTCTGAGACATCATGGTACAGCCCTCAGCAGGTCCACAGGCCCGACAACACTGCCGCTCCCCAGGGTAGTGCACGAACATATCTCTGTTATCCACGTACAACAGGCTGCAGTCAGCGTGAGGGTCCGTCAGGTTTAGACCGCGTCCCTGGATGTTGTAAAATATATCATACATATGTCAATATACGTTTAACTCCTGCAACACAATACAATGGACTACTACCTAAAACTTTGCGCCTAAGATTTTTACACACTATTTTCCCCAGGAACATAAGCAGGGTTCTTAACGCTTGGTGTCAATTTCAGATCTTAAAATGCGTTTACAACATTTAGCTAGCTACACGTACATTTTAAATGGCGAGCTCAAGAATTTCTCGTTACAGCATTTCTCGTTTGCTGTGTTATAGATATGACCTGCACATGACATGTAATGCATGTTACAATAGCTATATTTTTTCTGACCACAAATGAATGTGCATGCATGATTAGGCTGATCATACCTTGCACGAATGTCAGTTAACTTTAACTCAGTAAGTGCATTAGGTCCATGCAGGCATACAGTCTTGTCAATACTGACCTGACAGAACGAGTTGTTCTGTCCCTGCAGGTGATCGTGTCGTGCCGCCGGGATGGAGTAGTCGTAGTACCACGCGCCGTCGTTTTCGGTCGATACTGGCTTGTGGAAGATGCTGAAGTCCTTCTCGTGAAATCTTACCGAGAAGCTGGAAGGCCAGACCGGGGGTTTTAAGGCACTTTGTGCGCCCGAGATACTAATTGTGACTATCCAAGCCGCTACAAGTAATACCGTTATAATTGCCCTGGATATGAACTCCATTGCGGGACAGGGGAACAGTAAAAGTCTCGCTGATCTACCAACCCACTTGGAGCTGAACTTGAGGCGTGAACTGTTGTGACATTACCTGTGCATACAAACCCTGGTTCTCAGAAGCAAAGGTCGCTTTGAATCGTTCTCCAAATTCAGGGGTTTGTTTTGTCATTGTATGGACCTTCAAGAGCTGCTCAATGAAGAGACACCTGCACCCTTTGGAAATTCATTTCAAAGGAAAATAAATTTTCCAAGGAAAATATTCCAACTATATATTTTTTGTTATATAGCGTTGTCTCTATGTGTAAGATCTTTATGGTTATAGTCATGAGAAAGACTGCATTTTGTTTTGACCGCTCTGCAAATATTTAATCATTCAACAAGAGCTCAATACGTAACCCAATATCCACGCACTTTGATCTTGATCTTTTTCTACGATATCTCGAACTCGCAGTACTAGCAATTCATAAACAATCTGCACAATGGCGCGCGAGGTATCATAAAAAGGCAACTTGAAGGGTATCAATCATTTAGTTCCTTTTTCACTTTTTTGGTCCAAGTACAAGTTCAGCATAAAAGATTGATCATCTATGATCTACTACAACAATATATGCATTCTGCTTAGCGCTAACATTACAAGTTACAACACGGCTATATGTTGATAAAGGTAACTCGGTGCAGAAATGACTGACCAGCCAAGGTTAATGACACATGTCACTGATATTTTTAAGAACGGCGAAGTCTCAGGGACCTAATAATTGCTACCTACTACGCACGGGCTCTTCATCGACTCAGAGATAACGGTCTAAATTCCAGGATATCAACTGCATTATCACGTCTGGTTAGAATGATATCTTGTAGTGGTCGTGTTATAATCTGCGCACAAATAATGTACCTTCTTAGATGTTATTTCTAATCAATGGGGCGGGACGTAAGGGTTGGGACAGATGTTCAGACAGTAGCTCGGCACTTTTAAAAGATCCTGGGGTATGGGTCCTACGTGGTAGCTGTGCTGGTCGAAGGTTAGGGAGTGGCTGCTGACAATGAAGGGGTGTACGATCGGTATTGTCTCCCAATAACAAGGGGTGCCAATCTCAGTCATGTACCACCTGCATAAAACATAACAAGACAGGTGGATTGTTAATTGAAGTACGCTTCAAAACATTTGTTCACATTTTCCTTAATGGAAGTTATGGAATAGTTTCATATCATGGATTTAAAGAAGCAACAAGTCACATAAACGATAGTCTGGATTCAGGACCCCAAGGCCGATCTCAATAACTCGGTTAACGTTGCCTGCAGCTGTGTAGCTCTGGACCCTGGAAACAGTCTGTCATCCAGGCTACATCAGGCCTACGTCTCATTTCCAATTAAACTGTGGCCCGGTCGTCCAGCAGCTTTCGAGAACGAAAAGCATTGCATAAAATAAAATAAAGACAACAAAATACAACACAGACATAAAGCAAAATAGTCGTGGGCATTATTCGTGTATATTTTCAACGTATACATGTCTATTTTTCGTTTCTACAAACAGCCCCGCCGGTCCCCTGTTGTAAATGTGACGTTAGTCTAAACTGTGACAAGTAATAATCAACTATTGCCACAGCAAAGTAATCCCACTCACTGATCAATGGGATACTTCTCTGGTGGTATGGACCAGCCGACGCAAGCCGTCCCGTTAAACGTCTCGTTGTTGTAGTTGGTCGCTTGAGCCAGGTTAGTCTGAGACATCATGGTACAGCCCTCATCAGGTCCACAGGCCCGACAACACTGCCGCTCCCCAGGGTAGTGCACGTACATGTCTCTGTTATCCACGTACAACAGGCTACAGTCAGCGTGAGGGTCCGTGAGGTTCAGACCGCGTCCCTGGATACGTTTGGAAATACGTTGTACAGTGCTTAAAACTACAGACACGGTAGAAAAAGACTGAACTACTGCGTAAAACTCAATTATAGCCTAAGATCATGGCATAATTCTTTACGTTTGATGTCAATTTCAGATCTTAAAATTCGTATCCAACATCTCTAGGTTGCTAAATTTGCAATGACGAGAATTTCTTGTTCACCACTTTTCTGTATTATAGATATGACCTGCACAATGACATGCACTGTTACAAATAAAACATTGAAACATTTTTCTCACCACAAATGAAGTAGCATGCAAGGATTGTCTGACCCTACCATACCAACTCAGTGAGTGCATTAAGTACGGTCTTGTCAGTACTGACCTGACAGTAGGTGTTGTTCTGTCCCTGCAGGTGATCGTGTCGCGCCGCCGGGATGGAGTAGTCGTAGTACCACGCGCCGTCGTTTTCGGTCGTTATCGGCCTGTGGAAGATGTTGAGGTCCTTCTCGTGAAACCTTACCGAGAAGCTGGAAGGCCAGACCGGGGTTTTTAAGGCGCTTTGTGCTCCTGAGATAGTAACGACTATCCATGCCGTTACAAGCAACGCTTGTGCTGTCCTGCGTATGAACTCCATTGCTGGGACAGGAACACAGTACTAGATTTTTTCGCTGACCTACCAACCTACTTGGAGATCAGTTATCTTGTTTGAATTTAAAACATGGACTGTTATATCACCTTATAACCTGTGCACACAAGCCCTGGTTCCCAAAAGCAAAGGTCGATTGGTTATCTAAATTTAGGGCTTCGTTAGGTTAGTGTATGGTCAGAGCGGGTCAATGAAGGGGCATCTACAACTTTAATTTGTCTCTTGTACAAGACCCTTAGAAAATTGACAAGTCCAAAGGGAAATTATATTCAAACTCTTTTGTTAATAGAATAATTATACATGTACATAAGATTGTTATAATATACGGCAATTGAACAGAGTGCGTTTTCTTCTGGTCGCTTTGTAAATGATTAACCCACATCCCAATATGACCTCAGGAAGATTACAAAGGGCGAGATAGCTAAGATAGAAAAGCAACATTTATGGCAACCGATATCAGTCTTTTATTTCTTATCTTCACCAAGGAGTTTTAAAAAAAGCCTTCACCTCCTTGTCCTCACTTTGTTGCTCCTGGTGCAAGTAGTTAATAAAAAATGCATTATTCATTAAAATACATTCTGCTCAGCACTAGCATAAAGTTACAGCATGGCTAAGGTGATGGGGGTGACTTTGTGCAGAAAGGACTGACCAGCCGAGATCCATGATCAGTGGAACTACGCACAGGCAAATAAGTCTATAGGTGTGTCTACAATCATGTATCAGATGGTCATTCTTATCGTAATTGATAGTGATTTTATGTCAGCGTGGTGAAATGAGATGAAATTGCACTCTGCACTACAACTACATTATAGGCTAAAGCATACAGCAAAGTCATAAGAACAGAACAACGCTTTACTTTCAAGTGTTTGGTTTATTCACACAAAACTTTACAAATTGGCACATATTGTGCATATCATCTGTGAATCAATAATATTGATACAAAAAAGGAGCAAAACGGGTTTGACAAAATGTCCCTTTTTCCAACCAAGTGACTTTGATGATTGGAACTTCGCACACCGGTTCCCAGTTCTGGTTTTACTCTTCATCACTGTCACTTTCTTCCTTCTCAAAGTCTAACTTTTCCAGTTCCAGATATCTGGCAGGAATCCGTAGTGGATTCAAACAGATGATTTCCTCAGCTTCCTTGGTGCCGCCATCAACAGACATTTGTTTTTTTCCGCCTCCTCGCGTCTTTGTACCAGCACTGGAGGTTGAAGGCTCAACAGTTGATGTGGAAGGTCTTGCTGTGTCCTCACTGGAACTCTTACTATCTAGAATGTCAGCTGTAGAAGCTGCTTCTGTGTTACGTCCACGAGAGTTGCCGTCTGATGTTTGTTTCTTGTTCACTCTCTGTTCTGCTGAATCCTTTACTTTATCGTGGTCAGTCGATGGAGGTTCACAAAGACTAAGATCTGTGAAAAGAGGAAACCAAATCTAAGTCATTTGAGCCAGTACACAGCATAATTATTCTACACAAACTGAGGTGGCATGTAACATTAACAATAACTTGCATTTCATTCATTTTACATGTTGTATATTCGTTTGACATTACTGTAAATGCATTTAAGTTCGCGGTAGCGGGGAAATGGACTTTTTGCGGTGGTTTTAATTTCCGGTGAACATTAATCCACCACGAAAGTTTTTGCATTTACAGTATGAAAACAAATACAGAAAAAGGTATATTAACTTTTTGAAAAAAAAAAAGGAAACTCTTGACTGACCCTCCTCTGTAAGGTTGAATGGATTCTGCCAGTATCTCTCAGGAACGTAGGACTTCTTCAGGTCATGATACCTCCTCTGTAGCCAGTCCTTCAGCTGGGACAGGTCTGTAGTCTTCAGTCTGTCAGCCAGGGACTGGATAAGCTCTAGAACAACTGCAGAATCTGGAACAATAACATATGTTTCAGTACAAAATGATAACCTGATACATGTGTACAGTTGTGAATGAATGCACAGTCAAACTTGGCTTATGACAACTTGAAAAAGATGACCATAGCCTCAAGACGACAGGTTTTGAAGGTCCCGAAATTTTTCCCCATAGACACCATGCTCACACTCTGAATGGAAATACAAAGCCCACTAGACTATAACAAAACATCATTGACAAAGAAGCTGCTTGCACATCAAAAGATATAGATGATACAGTATTTCTTAAGTTAAATCTGTGAATACCATACAATGTAGAGCTGAAAGAAAACTGTTTTATCTAAATCATTTAGAAAACAACATACTTTTACTTGACACTGTATATACTAAGGGGCTTTAAATGATTTAGAAAACAATGATTATACTATGGTACGTACCTAGAGGTTTGAGTGTTGGAGGAGGAGCATTCCTCAGGAGACAGGACAGGTAGTTATAGATGGCAGGGTAGTCAGGTGAGTCATCTGGCTCCTCCAAGTTAGCTGGCTCTGCAGCGGCAACAGTCAGCACCTGCGGAGTAGGTTTTTCTTTGGTGAGTGCATATTGTTTTCTGTCAAAATGATGCCAGACATGTATTAAACTAGCCTGGGTACCATCTGGGTAGTAGTTTGCTCCTATGTTCACTTCTGCTACCCGTCTGGTGTATATTCAAATCTTTTGGTGGTGACGTCAGTTAATGAGCAAATTAAGGAATAGGTTCTACAGCACTCATTCAAACAGGCATTCAAAGCCTCTCACCTGAGAGAATGCCTGTAAACACTCAGGTGGAACCTCACTCATCAGGTCACTACAGGTGTCCAGCCAGGTCTGAGGGGCAAGGTGGAGAGGTCAACAGTCTTTTGCATCTTTGTTTGAAATAATAATACCTGAAATCAAACTATTTAATCCTAAGGTGGGAGACATCCAAAAACTAGAGAAAATATGACACCATTTGAACTGTAACTGAACAAATGTAACTCTTGTACAAGACCCTGAGAATATTGACAATTTAAACAATTTACCCATTGAACATACATATATATGTCACAGTAGAGATCACGATCCAGTAGAATCGTCGATTCTCCTAGGAGAAACTCCGATGCAAACTCAAATGATGCTAAGATATAGGATCTCTAACTGAGATCCTATATCTATATCCTATAAGATCTCTACTGTGACATATACATTCAATCTGAAACACTGATATGCACAGAAGGCTGACATGGCTGAGTCTGCTTCTTAAGTGTTGAAAGGACTTGACACTTACCTCAACTGGAGTTTTTTCAGCTTGCTTTTCCTTTTCAATGCCTTTGCTTGCAAGTGACTCTAAACATTCGATATCAGAAATAAAGATTAATGAAGGAAGTACAACAAAAAATTTCAAAATAAGGTAGATTATAGAATAAGTTTGATATCATAACTGGATATTCAAAAGCAAAAAGACCTTCAAACAGTTGGTAATGGTAGTATACTACCTGCTCTTTTCTTCATCTGTGTCACATATTCTTCTATCTGTAGGGATAAGGAATAAGAAATATTGCTTTGTACATAGAAATTGTATATCAACACACAAAAGACACACCTTCTGCTAAGATCATCAAATCAATCTATCATAGAAAATGTGGGACATTTCATTTCCAACAGTTTTCAAAAAAGAAGTCATACCTCGCAATAGTAATGTAGGTTTAGAATCGTACTTGATATTCTGTATGTACATACAATCAGTTAATATTTGTATGTTAGAATCTAGATTATTTACCCGTTTTCAATCACTCCATGTATTTGATTTTGTTCACTTGCAATTAGCCCCAATTGGGGTTGGGGTTTTGTGCGCGTTAAAATTTGCGCGTTAAAACTTGCGCGTTAAAAACCTGCGCGTTAAAATATGCAAATTAGCTGATTCCCTCGGGATTTGGAAACTTTTTTGCCGTTTTTAACTTAAAAGCTTGAAGATGATAACACAAAATAAAATTAAGTATCATATTGTTGCATTCTAGAGTACAACATCCCTTTCTGTAAATATTCCAGGAGTTTTTAAGTGATTTTTGAATGTGAAGTTTTAACGCGCAACAAAGGTTGACATTTGCATGTGAAACAATCTGCTTGAGAAAAGATGAAATGAAGCTTGTAGAATGGAGAAAAACCTCAAGCAGTTATATTTTACAACACAAAGCCTCATATTAGTAATTTTTCCATGTATTTGTGTCAAATTCAAGTGATTTTGAAATCTTTTGGATATGCAAATTAACCTATTCCCAAGGGACCAAAAAATTAGGGGCTTTTCAAACCAAAAATTCAGGTAGCGGAGGGAAAATCATATAATGGGGTCACATTTTTCTGACTAAGAATTTATCAATGCAGAACTTGATTTTTTAACGCGCAGATTTTTAACGCGCGCGCAGATTTTTAACGCGCGCGCAGATTTTTAACGCGCAGAAAACCCGTTCCCCCCAATTGGACATGAATTTGCAATAAAACATTTCCCCTATTAACCAAACTTTATCACACTGACAGCTGTTAGTCGTGATACTTCAGCAGAGACAACAGATCTAAACTAATTTGGCTTATAGTTATACAGTACATGTAGCATAATTATTAAAACAATAAGGCAAGAACCAAAAATGAAACAAACTACATGCAGATCATCTTGCAAAGTCTCTTACTGAACACTTCTTCCATGAACTCACCTCTTCCACTGTCTTGTTCTTTACATACTTCTTGATGATATTGTAGTCATCCTGCCTTGAGACCCTGTAGTATAAGTCAACGATTTTCTTAAAACTCAAAAGATGACACACATGTGTAACAACATGAAGGTACGGAAGACAAGCTAACATACAACAGATGTTTAACAACTAGGTTCCCTTGATGAATGTTAGACATCCAGGTATTATGATATGCCAATAGCAGTTACTGAAGCAACTGGATATGATTTTGGAAACGGTCAGACGTTTCAGGTAGCAATTTAGCATCCACTACCTTTCTTAAATGACACTGAGCAGATACATGTACATTGAAGACCCTAACTATGATTGTTGGATTATTGTTGTTGTTGTTTTGTTATGCAAGATATACAAGATATAAATTTATAGGATAGAAATATTGAGCAGACATGTATCACAAAACTGTAAGTGTAAAATAACAGACCTAAACAAGTTTGAAACATAGTTCTAAAGACTGATCATGTCTTACTTTTTCAGTGCACTGAGGAGCTTTTTCTTGTCCTTCAGGCTCCATTTGGTCGACAAAGTAAACCTCCTGTAGCTACTGGCTGAGTTGTGCACATAGCCCCCTGCTGCTTTCCTCTGTCTCTTTGGTGGCTTCATGCTGCTGATCTGTTCTTTGGACACTGAAAAGAAGGAAACATGAATTTGGTCACATTTTTGTGTAAATACATGTAACAGTGGTGTTCTTGCCCAAGGGCACTAGTGCTTTTGTGGCGACGGTGATAGCGTTCGTGATTTGTGATCTGCCGACCCCGGTTCGATTCCGGGTAGGGGGCATGTTGTTTCTTTCTGTTCTTACTCGCCCCTCTGGTTGTTTCACTGGTTCCCATGCCGACCCTGTGAGTAACAGGCTAGCGGATGTGCCACACAGGGATGTCGAACTCGGAGATTCGAGGACGAATCTTGAAGAAAAGGGGGAGTAGTGTAACAGTGGTGTTCAAGTACCGCCTATCGTCCTTGCCCAAGGGCACTAGTGCTTTTGTGGCGACGGTGATAGCGTTCGTGATTTGTGATCTGCCGACCCCGGTTCGATTCCGGGTAGGGGGCATGTTGTTTCTTTCTGTTCTTACTCGCCCCTCTGGTTGTTTCATACATGTAATTTTACATACATGGTACTAGTACTCAGTATACTTTAAATGCAGCAATGTTCGCGGTGGTTTTATATTCGCACTTTTTGCGGTGGCAAACGAAACTCCGACGTCAAAATCGCCCCCCTCCCCACAGTTTCGATACTGTTTATATTCCGCACCATATCATTGAACAATGGGTACTACTGCTGAAATATCAATACTGAAATTAAATAAAAATAACTCGATTGTATCAAAAGGGCTGAACACTCTCAATAAAGGACAAACTACGACTAAACTACAGACCTTGTCACCTATCAACTTTTTTTTCAGCACAAATGTCTCACAGGGGAGAGAATGCACCCAGCAGGGGGGACGGCACGCAGTCCTCGGTGCGCGAGCATAATCCACTGTATAGGTCGATTTAGTGACCTGAAGCTTTCGGCGCGCTTTCTAGCTCCTCCCACTACGGACTACAGCTGTTGTTCGCTGTCGGTCAATTTCCTTTGATAACTTTACCTTCAATTTCTGAAAAGCTGATCTAAAAGCTCCCTGACCATCCAAATACACGCCTATGTAATATACTGTGACTATGAGGCTTCTTTAGGTACTAATTTCAACATAAATCCAGGCTAAAGCGGGAGCTCGGTACAGCCGCGTCAGGGAGCGCTTCGAGTATCTCCCAGCATGCAACGGGGTGCCTTGTGGGTAGCCTGACTTCCTTCTTCCAAATATGGCAGGGTGCTTTCTCTCCCCTGTGCAAAATTCGGCAGCACTCGGCACTCGGCAGCCATCTTGCTTCGAAGGCTCATGGGACGCTTATCGGGGGACAATCCTCTATAGTACATGATTGGAGGAGCTGTTCTAAAATTAGACGTTTGTCGACAGAATATAAGCTTCACTAGAACTAGTATCAACTCTATATCTTTGAAATGACTGTGTATTTATGCCTAAAAGTGTTTTAGTAGAATTTACATACAAATTTGTTGCATTGGAATGCGGCCCGCTGTTGGCAATGTTTAATGGTTTACCCCTTCACATCGAAAGCACGACAAGATGGCGGCGGTTGGTTTACAAGGACTGAACCCAGCACAAGATCGGTCTCTACGCTCCGTTTTCGGTAAGAGTAGACACATTTCTCAACATTGAAATAACCACATCAAGCTATAGATGATGTTGGTAGTAATATTCTGTCCCTATTCCATTTATATGGCTCTGTAGTGAAGTTGATTCTGACCGCGTTTGTAGAGTGGGAGGGGGGCGCTGAAGGTTTTGTTGTGTCTTTTCTCCTTTTCTCAAAATATCTGTTCAACAGTGATCAGGTCCAATGTTATAGTTTGTGGCTTTCTGTAAAATTTGATCTATAAAGACCGTAGAGTAAATTAGATACATGTAGAGTGCAATCATTTCATACACCCACGTGTATGTTTGTATATAAATAATGTGAGTCACACTGGTTTTGAATTTTTTGACAAAAAGCTGCATATGTTGCTTTCCCCTGTCACATCGCATTCACTTTCCATGCATCTTTCACAGTGGGGAATATCCCCTACGAGGCCACTGAAGAACAGCTGAAGGATATCTTCTCTGAAGTCGGGCCTGTCATCAGCTTTAGGTATGTATAATTGTGCGAGGTGTGAAGCTGTGAGTACACTTAGTCTCCAAGCAGACCCTACGGTGCCTAAAGAGATAGTATGAAAGCTGGCAAAGGAGTATAGCCGGCCAAAGGGAGATAGCCGGCCAAAGGGAGTAAAACGGCACCGTAGGGTCTGCTTGGAGACTAAGTACATTGTACACTGACTAAGGCAAAGTAATTGTATTCTTCACTAAGAATGTGGGCTGTATCCAAAAGAAGAAGAAGTAATGTAGAGGATACATGTATTAGGATAAGTTCTCTCTCACACATAAGGAAAAGCTGATCAGCCTACAAGTTTTTGAGATCTGATTGACATTTTCTGCAGTAGAATGCCCGATGTTGTCTCTATCATCACACGACTTCCAAAGATTGGACAATGTTTGGCAGTCCCAAAGTTTCATCCAATGTGGTGAGGGAGATTTTCAGGTAAAAAATTTGTTCAAAAGTCTGCAATGTGCAAAGCTTAAAGCCATTGCAGAGAGATAAGCTTTTGCCCAAGCACAAAAGAAACAGGTCTTACAAATGTCTTGGCTGCATCTCTAGCCTATATCATTCTAGTTCTTAATTTCATAGTCTGCAAACTTCCTGGTAGGAAAATCAATCAGGCAGAGGAGGTGCAGCATCTGGACATTTAATTTCTTCAGGCACATACATGAAGTCTAAGCTCAGATGGTGTTAGTGTATGAAATTGTTCTATGTATTTGTGGAAACACATGAATGATTGATTGTTTTGTTCCACCAGGTTGGTGTATGACAGAGAAACAGGCAAACCTAAAGGCTATGGGTTCTGTGAGTATAAAGACCAGGAGACGGCCCTCAGTGCCATGCGCAACCTTAATGGGCATGAGCTGAACGGTCGGCAGCTCAGAGTGGACAACGCTGCCAGTGAGAAGAGCAAAGAGGAGCTGAAACGTAACTTTTTTTAATATGAATTTTTATATGTAAAGATATTAGGAAAAGCGGTGTGGGTTAGCATCCGCGTCTTAACACGACTGGAAAAAGAGTCGCATCATCCTACCAAAGTGGGTACAAAAACCTGGTGGCCCTATATATGAGGGAACTTAGGCATTTGCCTGAATGGTCAAACCTTTGCATGCAAAAGAATCCAACACATTTACTAGTATGAAAAGTGCAAGGCTGACCCAGTGTGCTTGATACCAACGTATCTATTCTAGCTAATAAAAGAGCGTTATCCTTCATTCTCAGTCTAAGGTCAACCACTTTACCTTTACCTTATACCAATGTGTATACAATTACTGAAGTTTGAAGTTGTCAAACCATCTCTTGAGACAAAAAGAGCCAAAGAAGAATGTGTATACTAGTATTGTCATTGTCAATATAAAGTGCCACTTCATTTGTGGTAAGAATTTATCAGACACTTGGCAAAGAAAAGCCAAGAATCATTCATAACATGAATTTGAATTGTATAACATTGATAGATTTGGAAAGCATATCAGACGACTGGTATGAATTGTTTTTTTAGCTATACATGTATAATGTATATGATTTGAACCAAGATGTTTGTTCTCTTCTTTTCAGAACTTACTGTGGCTGGTCCTTCACAAGAAGTAAGTTTAGACAAACTGTTCTGCCTTCATGAAAGCAATGGATATATTTTAAATGTACTCCTCTCCTCATGTATGAGAAGGTGTATCTTTTTCTGAATCTCAATCACCAAACATCTTCACTCGCACACTATCATAAGATTTATTTTTGTAGTTTAAGATGAAGGTTATGGATAATAAGAAATTCATTGTAGAATTTATTTTGTAAATCTAGTATCTTGTAGTTTGTAGCTGACTATACGAAAGTTACTGTACTTTCTGTTGTGCCCATAAAGCTTTATCTCCTGTGGTTGTAAACGATGTATTACCTTGCCTTTCCCCCAGTCTCCCTATGGACCACCTGTCCAGCCTGAGGATGCTCCTGAGGCCATCAGTCAGGCTGTGGCCAGTCTGCCTCCTGAACAGATGTTTGAGCTCATGAAACAGATGAAGGTATGTTAGAACTTTTTAAGAGTTGATGTAGTTCTGTTAAGAGTTTACATAGTTTGTATACACTAAACAGTTTCAAAGTGTATCAATGCTTCCTAAATTATGAGAGGTGTAGGCAAAATTTGATGCAGATAATTTTCAATGTTACATATAACTACACCTGTGCAATAAAAAGCATGTTGAGGCCTGGTTAACATAAAAACATAACCAGTGTTTAACTGTACGATATGTGACTTAAGGGCTAATGCAAACTTAAGTTAAACCACCATGAGCACTTAGTCTTCTCCTTACCCCAAAAGTAAATCACTGTTAACCTCAACACTTACAGTGTACATGTTGTATATTGTGTACATCTCTTCCTCTCAGTTGTGTATCCAGAACAACCCTCAGGAGGCCAGGAACATGCTTCTGCAGAACCCCCAGCTGGCCTACGCACTGCTGCAGGCTCAGGTGGTCATGAGAATAGTGGACCCTCATGTGGCAATGGTGAGATCTACTAGTATCTGCACTTTTGTAGTCCAGTGTTTTGTGGCCCAGCCTTAGGACCAAGAGGTATTGAATTCAAAACCTGGCTGTTGTCACACCCCCAACTTGTGCGTACTGGAAAAGGTTGCAGTCCTTAGTATGTGCGGGATATCAAGCCATGGTCCATGGTGTACAATGTTACTTGTCAGAAAGAGCTAGGGGATTTCCTGCTTTAAAGAACTTGTAAAGTTATATTCATACAGTTATGTACATACAGAACATCTGTTTTCTCTGTCAAAACCATTGGAAGAGCCTGTCCATTTTTCATTGAGTTCATTGAGCTAAACTGGTTCCAGATAACTTTCTTCCGAACAATTTTTTAGTGTTACAGCCTACAAAACACTGCAGGACGATATTGTGTTGGTTTTGCTTTTCTTTTTGCAAATTATAGATTTACCAACTGTATAAGACTAAGACTAAGACTAAGAGGCGAATTTTTTTTTTCAGAAAATGCTTCACCGCCAGCCATCCAAGGTGGAGCCGTTGGTACCTGCAGGGCAGGGAGGGTCTGCCCCCCCACCACAGCAGCAGTCCCCACATATGGTACCTACCTTAGTGTGTCATTTTCAATAGTTTCCTCCCTAAACACGTTTATCAAGAAGAGTCCAGTAGTCTTTATTCATCTGGTAAATAATGTGCTTTGTGGTGTTCTGTTCAGGTCATCCTTAGTTGCCATACTTATAATTACAGTACGTTACTTACATGTAGATAGAGAGTAGTGTCTTCTTCCTAGTTTGTACAATATACTAGCCAGTTAGATTAGAATTGTCACAAGATGTTTTTGTCTGGTTTTGAATTGAATGAGTTTTTCAGAATTTGAAACTACCTGTTGTTGTAACTTGCCCTACTTTGCACCCTGAACAAGTGTTATAACCCATTTAGTTCCTTGAAGAAAGGACTTAATAATAAAAGTTAATCTTTACTGTGATTGACAGGGACGCCCACCAATGGGAAGCCAGCCTCAGATGATGCCCCAGCAGCCGTCCGTTTCCATGGCGGGCGGCCCGGGGATGGGTCAGCCTGGGATGCAGATGGGTGGGCCGGGACCCATGGGGCCGGGTGGGCCACCCATGCAGCCAGGTATGCCCATGCAGGGTGGGCCGATGATGGGTCAGCCAGGGCCGGGCCCCATGCAGCCAGGGCCCATGATGGACCAGCCCATGATGCATGACCCGAGGGCCAGAGGTACACCAAACCTTCTGTTTTACCCCCATAACAAGAGCTATGTACCACTAAAAAGAATTCACAAGAAAAGCGTGTTCAGAACACGAGATATCAAAACTGGAAGTTCCACTGAAATGGTGTAGAAAGTTGCTAGGAGGCCATTTATCAAACTTGAGCTTTATTTTCCTAGCCCCTACTCACCTACTGGATATCATATGGACATATCCACAGTTTCTTGATTTATGCTGTTCATAAAGACAGACAGACAACACGGAAGATAACCTTCTCGGCAAAAGTAACTATAAGAATTGTGGTAGAATTTGAATTTAAAGGTACCCTTATATTGAGGAAAGCATGCTAAGCTATTAGTACTGTCAGCAACAAATAGAATGGTAAGGCTTGAAATAAAGATCACAAACTCCCTAAACTCTCAGTTTGCCTAAAAATCAAATTAAAAGTAAGCTTCATTGAACTGAATCGAATTACCATATCTTCTGTATTGAACTTTAAAGTGAAGAGTAAATAGTTTCTTTTTTGTGACCGCATCTGAACTGTGAGCAGAGACACCTGTCCTGCAGTACAATGTGAACCAGTCAGAATTGCCCTGAAGAAGGTGACAGACAGTCACCGAAACGCTGAAGAGAACAAAGCATTGGTTGTGTAAAAAGAGTTTATATTCAGTGATAAGTAAATGTAATGTGATTTTTTTCAGGGCCCCATGGACCTGGAGACATGGGTCGACCACGTCCCGCTCTATTGGGAGATGGACCCATGGACCCACGGATGGGACGGGAGGGGGGCATGGACCCCAGGGGACCGATGGACCCCAGGGGTCCTCAAGGCCCCCACCCTGGGGGACCCAGCCCCATGGGTCAGGACAGGGGCCAAGGGCCGCATGACCCCAGAGGTAGGTGTTTTTCTATAGACTATAGACGTTTCATGTTTAACCTGGAGTTAACACATAGAAATATCAACATGAGTTTAGTTGGAAAGCTCCAACTTGAATTAAGAGTTTCAATGACAACTTCCGTCTAATGTTCTCTTACACATTACTTGAAGAATATAGAGACACAAGAAATATATACAAATCCCAAATGCATTCATTACAGTCTGCAAATAACTTATTTCCAAATAATTATAAATATATATATACCGGATCCCCAGTATTCTCTCAATGTGCAATACATAAAAGATAGAGTTGTTCGCAATTTTCTGCAGTCTATTATAAGTCCTACAGGTTGGTCATGTCCCATGATACTTTCCTCATAGAAGGTGTAATCCATGTGCATATAACAAGAACTCTGGAACATGGGAAGAAGCACTTTTTGTTTTACTGTTTTATACAAACTAAGAAGAAAGTCTAAAGTCATCAAGACATAAATTTTCCATTCTCGCTCAGCATGGTCGCACAGAAATAACAGACCTACTTGCAGTGTCCAAATTGTTTGATACACACAGATCTCAAGTGTTGCCCCTGGATTGCCCAAGGATGTCACTTCGTAAAAACTAGCTGTTCGGTGACAATATACCACGCATTTCCATCTCCCATAACGGACAGAGCAGTAGTTGTTTTGGAATTTTCAGTTATTTTTTTAATATGCAGAATTACTGACGCGTTTTCCATGTTACAGTTAATGTCTTCCCATTGAGAATAATGTGACTATGTATTTAAGTCGCCATTGTAATGATATTTAAACCTCAATAAAGAATTATTACAGAAAATGTGTATCTTTTCTTTGATATGTTAGACTTTTTTAAATGATAAGATCTATGTTGACTTTCATGATCATGCTATTCTTATTAGATTGAGCAGTGAACATATTTTTTGAACAGTTTAAAATGTTCTGAATTTGTACCAGAAGGCAGGTTGTTACACGTACCTGTTATCTGTGCCACCACCAATAAAAGACTGTTTGTTGATAAACACAAGTGTTGGCTGTGTCTTGCATATATAGGCTTCCATGGAGGTCCCGAGGGTGGATATGGCGATCAAGGACACTACCGAGGTTTGTTACTCCCGAGGAGTTTCAAAATAATTTCTATGTCCCTCCCAACAGGAGTATGTAGACATACACACAGCACAAACATATGTGTACATGTTGTAAACATTACTGTAAAAGTGGAAATGTTGGCAGTGGTTTTCCATGTTTGATTTGTGGTAACCTCATCATCCCAATCTGAAAACTATCAGAAAACATTTTGATTCATCTTCTGCCAGCATTCCCCATCTGTTTCAAATGCAAACCTAAAACCACCATGAATACTCCTGTTTTTCCTTGGCACAAAATCAAATCCCCATGAACATTTCCACTTTTAAAGTCTCTATGGCATCAGATATGTTACATGTAACTGGGAAAACATTTTTTCAAGAAAAAATAAAGTTGTTTTCAAAGTTGGTGCTGGGTCTTGAAATTCTAAGGATCTCTGGTAATAGTCTGTGTCTTCTTATTTGAACATTTATCACATTCACTCTTAGATTTTTCTACAAATCAGAATGTCAGTTTAGCAAGCTGTGTATCAAAACTGATGGTTAACAGACTATTTTCCTTAACAGCCATGTGGAGTTACATTTATGAAATAGATACTGAAGCAGGCTTTGATTAGCCTGTAGTCAGACAACTGTACTGCATAATTTAAGTTCTCATCTTGAATAAAAGAAGTCTTTTGGATAGTACAAGATCATTTCATGATGTAAAAAAAGAACATATGCGACAAGATGCACCTTTTCTTTCCTTTCATCTGTGGATGAATGATTTGCTGCACTTGATCCTGGCATTACCTTGTACACTACACCTATTGTCCTTCCAGTCAAACTAAGTATGTGTATTGTCATGTGATTCTAAAAATAATTTGTTACAATCTAGAATATATAAATAGATGTCTAACACCTTATCCCTGTCCTGGACACCTTATCCCTGTTATGGGCTCATCCATTACCCAATTGGGTATTGCAACAGTTTTTTTTTTCTTTCAAGTTCAAAGGCTAAACTTAAAAGTTGTTTCTTTACCAAGTCATGAACTACATGTTTGCTTTGATATTAATATTAACTTGCATAATTTGAATACATCTTTTATAATTAGAAGAGTGCTACAACTGATTATCTGAATATTTGGAATAGACTGATCCTTATTGTCCACCACAATCAGCAGTTCAATTCCAATTAGTTATGCAACCAAGAAGAGAACAGCTTTATGTGTGTCAAAAATTTGCATGTGTATGTTTTTTTTTTGCAGTTTTTACTATGGAAATCATGGTTTATTTGGAATAGTTAAGCAGCCAAGACATGGTACAGACAGAAAAAAAGTTCATTTATCATCAAAAATCATTAACTTCATTTTGTGACTTCAACTTAGTTTAAGTCATTGTCTGAAGACCCCCATGGACATTGTTCAGTACTTTGCAGAGTTTAATAATCTCTTTGGCGTTCCACTACAGGACGTCCTGACCCTAGGGCTATGGGATCTCGGGGACCCAACCCACGGGGACCTGACGGGCCGCCACAGAGGATGAACGCACCTGGGGTAAGGAGAATGGGTTTACTGTATGAAGTAATTCTGTATTGATAGTGGCTGAGAATGAGTGATAGAGAGGTGTATCCGGTAGACACAGCACATGCACTGCATATTACATGAAGCATATCTGTAACCCTGGAAAACCAGACTCCTAAGAGGTGGTGCAGGGTTCACTACTGATCCCCGCCTCACACACCCGCAACTTACACCCTTTCTGCACCACCTATTAGGAGTCTGATTTATCTGTAGGCTTAGGTAACATTTTAGAAAGAAGACTATCATTATGTTTGCTGTTGAAGTGTTTTTTTGTGTGTGTGTGTGTGTGTGTGTGTGTGTGTGTGTGTGTGTGCGTGCGTGCGCGCATGCGTGAGTGAGTGAGTGAGTGAGTGAGTGAGTGAGTGAGTGAGTGAGTGAGTGAGTGAGTGAGTGAGTGAGTGAGTGCATGAGTGAATGTTATCATTTATGTCATTGGGTGGTGCAGATTTCCATCAAAGCTGATGGCAAGAGAATAAACCATTAGGTCCGCTTTGCATATATAGGGATGGCTTTGTGCCCTCATTTTCTATGGGCAAGTCAACATAAATCATTTGAGCAAGCCGTTTTTCATTTGAACAAATCCTGTGGACAAGAAATGTCCAGTATAATCTGTTTTTGTGAGTTGAACAATTGTTAAGAAACTGTTATTGAATGTGTGTAAAGCTTTACGGTAAGAATGAATGGAAACATAGCAGTGGAACATAGAAATTGTTGTGATGTCCTGCCTACTGACATCTCAATCCCTCCAGTTGCCAAGCAGCATCTCCAACCTGGCTGACCAGTTAATGGTACGGTCTTTTCTCAAGGTCCTGTTGAGTAGTTCCCCCCTCCCCCTTTCATTAAAGTGGTATATTCCTCTTTACCAATGTTAGACCTTGTTCTCTTGGTACATTAATTGGATCAAATAGAGTTTGGTCCATAATCAGGCCATTTCTAATGGACCAACCCTGACTGCTTATCACAATTAGCAGTTCAACCAATCATAGCATGGCAATTATCAGCTCGACCAATGAGAGAGTTGCCACATTTTTATGTTTTTATTTTGTATTTCTACCTTTCAGTCCAGTCCATTCTACCCCTCTGTGACTAATAGTGGAACAGTTTTGCCTGTCATGGCCTCTTTCTTTATGTTTCTAGCTAATTTTTCATTTAGTTTTTTCCTTCTTAATGAGGAAGACTGCTGCCTTCTTCTTGGCTGTCAGGAATGGCCTGTTCTTGTATATGGCTAGCTTACATGTAATGCCATTCTGCTTTCCATGACTGCTTGCTTTTTCTCCTCTACATACCTGTTAAATGATATCTTTCCTTTCTGCAGTTTCAAACCATTGTCTATTTTCAAACCCTGAAGTTATGTTATTTCTAACCAAGTTGTAAGCATGGTTCAGCCATATTTTCCTGGATGTGTATTTGAATGTTATGTCAAGAGTACTGGTCTTGTTTGTAGGGACCAATGGGAGGAGGCGGCCCGGCAGGCGGAGCACACATGTCACCACACTCAGACTCCAACCCCACACCAGCTGACCAGGAGAAGGTAGGAGTCAATACTGCATATGTGTATAGTTGGTCTAAGTCATGTGTCTTTTAGTGTTTAACAAGAGCTCAACGATCTTAATGCCCCAATGAAGAATTCAGTTCTGTTTCTCATACATTTTGTTTAATTGTAGTTCATTGATTTAAAGGGGTATTCCACTCCACAAGGGAGTGTTATTTTCCGATAGATATTAATTTTAGGAAGTTGTAAATGCATAATAATTCACATTATACGATAAAGTACCCAGTTGCTCCACGTGCCTCAAAAGCATTCAGTCTTCTATTAAACTCCCCAAATACCCTCTAATTGAATTAATCCTATGGCTGATTCCAATGCAAAACTTTTAGGTAAGGTTACGAAACTAATTTTAGGATCGCTAAGAAATCTTGTCTTGTTATGTGTTCTTTGATATCTTATGAGCAATTTGCCTTCTCGGTGTGCTTAGCGATCTCAAAAGTGTCTATGCGTATAGGGAATGCATGTGTAGGGTCTGCATGGGTTTAGTGAGTGTCATCGCGCAATTCATCCCAATTTGAATTCCACAAAATTTGGCTGATTATGTATTCATTGACACATTATCTATTGGAAAACACCACCCCCTTCTGGAGTGGAATGCCCCTTTAGTAAAATTTGGATTAGAATAACATGTTTCTTTTGACCACTTTCTTGACTGAACATGAGCATATGATATAGATAACATATGACTGGGAAAATACAGACAGCCCAAATACAATACTCATTAATAAATAAAGCAGTTCACTGTATTTCGTTATGTATTCACTCTTGCTGCATTGTTTCTAACTTCTTGGTTTGAGTCATTCTTACAGTATGTACATCTTTACTATTAGTACTCAACCAATCATTGCACTCTCGACCAATGAACTTATATTGACGTACATGTCTGTTCTCCCCCAGGCTGCCCTGATCATGCAGGTTCTTCAGCTCTCTCCTGAGCAGATCGCCATGCTGCCTCCAGAACAGAGACAGAGCATCATGATTCTCAAGGAACAGATCCAATCATCACAGAGACAGTGAAAAACTAGCTTCCTCTTGTTTTACTGTGAGTCTTGTTCGGTACCATTGGTTACAATAAAAGTTGAGCTGATGTGGTTTACATGTAGTTAATGGTCTCCTTATGTTACATGTTACCTTATATAATAATTAGTTGATTTTTTATTGGGATGTCCACAGCTGTAGTACGTTGTACGATTTTGATGGTGTACAACTTTAATGCCTGCCAGACTGTGACAGAACCAACCACTGACCAGGATGTAAGATAGGATTTACTTATTACAAGACAGCTGAATATTGTGCAACACATGCATGGCTATTTCAAGAATGCCCTCTCTATGTGATCGTATGACAAATGTATGCCACCTTCACCCCAAATATCAGACATCCCAACCTGTTAAGCTCAATTGTACTTCCAGGTTTGTAACACCCTATGCTGTAGTATACCAATAACGTTGTGTCAGCAAGGTACCGTCGACCTCCAGCTTTATGTCTAGAACATAGCAGACATCCTGGGCTCATGTGTACGTTTTACAAGTATTTAATCTCTGGACACTTCGTGAATTGTGCAGGTGATGCCAACCATTCTTAAGCAATCTGCATCTGCTGTATTCATTTAACATCAACCTGACAGTATTCAATAAAGATCATTTGTTGAACTTTTGCATAGTTGAGAGACATTTCTATGTGAATATATTTTATTTTGTTTTTATCATCAATGCCTGGTACCTTTGACTGGACTTCTTTTGATGTCCGAGACGTGCCTAGCGTTATAATGCTAACAGCTGACACACACATGAATACAAACAAACAAGCTGATTAGAATACCTCCTTTTGCACAGAGGTAAAAAAGTATGTAGTTTATCAAAAAACGGCTCCAGTAGGAGGCTTGTAAGGTGATGGACATGTCCTGTTACAGTATTTGGGAATGTGAAAGATGTCATCCTGGATGGGGCCAACCTTGTAGGTGATGTTACTGAAAGTGATGGTGTGAAGCTCTGGTCTCAGCTTAAAGCTCTCAGAGTACTGGCAAGGCATGCCCTCTTCTGTCTGGAACCACCTGCAGAAAGGGTTACGTTTTAGTAGTTTTCAAGCAGACGTGGCAGTTGACTTGTTTTATTTAGTGGTGTTTCCGTTTTTCTGAAGGGGTTTTGAGTGTACGTCTTTTTTTCAGGTGTGTGCTTTTAAGAGTCAAAATGCCAGATGTGTCGGTCTCACCTCACCTCATCACCTCGGTCTGGTAACAACTAAACAAGTGTACACGTGCAGAAAAAAATATTCACCTCCAAAAGAAAAAAACAAATATGTTTAAAACAAGAACGACTGCTACATCTGCTTGGACATTGAGGTACTACACCGTACTGATATCATATCGCTTAAATGCATTATTGTGAAGGTATCTTACTCAACCGCACCAATTGTGCAATTTTTATAAGATAATATCTTGCCTATGTTGTGTATATGAACATACTTTTATGACAGCAATATACTTTTTTGGTCAACGTACAAATGTACATTAATTTGTTTTTAAGTCAGTCACAGCACTGCGTTTTACAATAACCTGCTAATTTGTTTAAATTCCTCTCAAGTCAGTTTGACAGCAACGGAAAATTTGCGAAAATTCGCACAATTTGCGAAAAGTGGGCAAAATTTTCTCGCGCAGTTTTGCTTATTCATAATGTCCTTGGATTCACTTCAGTTAGATATGCCACATTATTGTACTATATCAGGCAAAAGTTACTAATGTCATACATTGTAAATGCAAGCGTAGCTGTTTGTTTGCAAGAAGTTCCAAGGTTAGTAAAACTCATCTACGTACACATATTGAAGGGTTTAAAGTTCACCTGTCCTTGTCCAGAATGTAGGTTTGGGTGATCATAGGTCATGCTGTAACCCAAAGCAGTTTAGTTTTTATTGTATGTACCTTTAGCTTTTAAGATAAATGCATATTCATGTCAAACTCTATTATGTTGAAGTAGGTTTCCGACGCACCTGTCTACCGCCACAGCGCCTTGTTTCTCCCAGCCATGACACACCATACCACTGATGGTTTGTTTCCCAGTGTACTTCGCCCCGGCCAGCCAGTCTGGTTTCAGAACGGTGCAGCCCTCGGCAGCCCCACAGGCCCGGCAACACTGTCTCTCCCCGGGGTAATGTACGTACATGTCTGCGGGAGTGAAGATCAGGTGACAGTCACTATGGTTGTTCTGCAGCTTCATGCCGCTATCGAGGCAGAAGTTGTCTGATTGTCCTTCCAGATGGTCGAACCGCGCCCTGCCATTGCTATAGTCGTAGTGCCATGTACCCTCATTACCACTGATAGGTGCTATGAAAACGAAGATTTCCTCGTAGAATGCTATTGAGAAGGCTGGAGGCCACGTCGGCGGCTGAGGGTCGGGTGGGAGTCTAAAGGGTTGGGTGAACGACACCACCCCAAGGAACCACGTAGCGAGGGTGATTTGGGTTATGCTAAAGCTAGGCATTTATACTGTCGAAATGTAAAGAACGCCTGCTAGCAAACAGTTAGGTCTAAGGTTATTAATTAACGCGATGTAAACTCTTCATGCCAGAATTCAAACTAAACGTATTGCGCAGGCGCGCTTTAATAAATGAGCTAGCGCACTCGATTGGACGATGATATAGAGCCAAGAAAAGAGGTTTTCTATGACTTTTCGTAGTGGTGTTTCAAATCCAGTGTTTACAGAAATTAAAGAATGTTTTCCTTCAGGAACGATCATGAGAACTAGAAAGGCCGACATTTGCTTAAGAGCAAATACAGCATATTTCAGCCATACCCCTTCCCACGCAACATTGGACTGTTCCAAATCACCCCTGCGCAAAAATGGAACATCCTCTTAACAGTACATTATCCCCCAAAGTGGACTGGTATTGTGAATTGACTCCAGGTAAAAACAGAGCTTGCTTCTATTTTTCAGAAAATGACAATAATCACACCTTCCATTCAGAAAATTTTCATCATGACTGAAAATTGTTGAATGACTTCATGTAATGTCATTAACAATTTTCAGTACGATAACTAGGTGTAAGTTTAAAAAAGTATAAGCTCCTTGTGATGTGGGTACATTTATTATTGCAAGGAACTTTTTTTATTCAAGTAGGGCATACGATTTAATAATTATCAAGCAGGTGCAGGTACTGTAGGAGCGTTTGTTTTCTTCAAGCTGTAAAACTGTTAAACTGTTTTACTTTGTATGCAATCAACCATCAACCAACTATTCTTATTTTAGTTTAACAACTTCCTGCCAGACCCGGAAGATACGATTGAACCTTGTTCGAGGATTTATTTTCGTCTGTCTGGTCAGTCTGTTCATACCCTGGCGCTGAGAGTGTTTTATTGGGCTGAAACTCTGGCAGTTTAAAGTTACTAACAATTTAAATGTTCAAAGTTTATGCCAAACAACAACAGCACTAGGAAATGTGGCCACTATAGACAGGTGGTCACTATAGAGAAAATGCTGATCTATTGACTAGGAGCCATACGTTACACATGATTTCAGTACACTGATCATTAATCATATAAACATTGCACAGGTAAGCCAATTGTTTAGATGTACAATTAAGTTCAAATAATTCTGAAGAGAAATATTGATGAGAAAATAATCATTCTCGCCACTGTCTAACTTATAATTACGTATCAAAACTAAACGCAGATTTTCTAACTAACGCACCTTTCGCCGACTTCATCATAGGACCGCCGGCTATCAATCAAACACGGCTGTTGATTAGACTTAGAGTTTCAAACAGTCATGTGCTGTGTGCCAGTTGACAGCGAACTTCATGCTACGTGATGTTTTACATTGCTTGGACCTTCTTTCCTACAGCGGTGCTTCTACAAAATATTTAGACTGTAACACTGAGTTTTATAGAATAGAATTTGACGCAGAACAGCGTTTTTTGCTGGGTATTTTTTTTGAAACATGTCCGTGGGAATATCAGCGAGGCGGCGACGTAGGGATATCAGACCGTCAACAAAAGTCGCACGGCGGCTAACGGCGCAGCGAAGATACTAGCGCTATAAATAAGCGCTTCAACTAAGGATGGCAACCCGTACAATATTTTTGTATACTGTTGAGCTAAGTAAAGTTTGTTGTTTATGAGGTTTTAGTTGTCTTTGAAGCTTTGACCCGAAATATTTTAAAGTCAAACTGCTGAAGAGAAATAAGTGACTGCTACGATTATCGTAGATATGGCCCTAAAAAAACTGATAAAAAAAGCCTTCTCAATAGCCTAAAATGCAAGAGCTTCCGGGGGGGCTTCGCCCACCTGGGTCCCCCCCACAGTGGCCCTGCCCCTGGACCCCGCCAGGGACATTCGGCGGCCCCCGGACCCCTGTCCGACGCTTTGAAAAAATCCTGGCGAGAAGTCTGTACGGCCTGAGTCTTCAAGTTAACGTATTGTGTGGTCCCGCTTATGAATATTAATTAGCCTTCGCTTTCCTCTTCGCTGATTGGCTGAACCATTAATTGAATTAACTCTTCCTGCCGGCTAGACGCAGGTGCAGATGTCGGCTCTGTGGGGTGAACGTCCGAAAGGTCACGGCATGGAGAACGAAAGAAAACCAACTTCCCCTAAAAAAAGTGCTGTAATTAAGCCTTTTACAGTACTTTATGCCAAAAATTTTACTTGGATCATTTTACCAACTATATTATGCCTATCTATACCAAATGTTACTCATACCAGGGTACAGGGGTGCAAAATATACCGTTATAAGACCGTCAACAACAGTCGCACGGAGCTAACAGCGCAGCGAAAATACCATCGCTAGCGTTTCAACTTCGGATAACAAGTTATAAGTACTGTTGAACTCAGTAACGTTAAAGTTTGTTTTTAGTTGCCTTTGACGGTTTGACCTGAAACAGTGTTACGCTAAACTCCTGAAGAGAAGTTAAGTGACTGCTGCGATTATCATAGATATGCCCCTAAGAACTGATACAATATAAAGCCTTCTGAATAGTCTAAAATGCGAGAGCCTTAGGCGGGCTTTGCTCCCCCTGGCGGGAACACTGCTATATACGGGATCATGAGGCCCCGCTTATGAATATTAATTAGCCTTTGGCCTCCTCTTCGCTGATTGGCTAGGTCTTTGATTCAATTAACTCTCCGGCTGACGCGCACAGGTGTGGCTCTGTGCGGGGTCACGGAAGGTCACGTCAGGAGGCCAAAAGAAAACAAATTTCCCCTCAGAAAAGTGCCAAAATTAATCATTTTAAAGTTGTTTATGTCAAAAATTTTACTCGAATCTTGTTACCAAGTATCTAATGCCTATCTATACCAAATTTCAGGTCATTTAATTGTAATACCAGGGTACAGGAGCCAAAAGTGTCCTTTTTTGGTCAAAAATTGGCCAAAAATCGCAAAAATAAGCATTTTGTTGCACTGTACACCAAAAGTGTTATTGAATTTATATGAAGGGATTATCAAGGCACATCTGTGTCAAATTTCAGCTCATTCGGTTGCAATACCAAGGTACAGGAGCCAAAAGTGTCCTTTTTTGGTCAAAAATTGGTCAAAAAATCGCAAAAATAAGCATTTTGTTGTACTGTACACCAAAAGTGTTATTGAATTTATATGGGGGCATTATCAAGGCACATCTCTGTCAAATTTCAGCTCATTTGGTTGTAATACCAGGGTACAGGGGCCAAAAGTGTCCTTTTTTGGTCAAAAATTGGTCAAAAAATCGCAAAAATAAGCATTTTGTTGTACTGTACACCAAAACTGATATTGAATCTATATGGGGGACTTATCAAGGCACATCTGTGCCAAATTTCAGCTCATTCGGTTATAATACCAGGGTACAGGGGGCCCAAATATACAGTTTTGGTCTTAAGATGACCAAAAAACCTTAATAAAATCATTTAAGAGACAGATATGAAAAAAATGAAAAAAACGCCCGAGGGTATTGGCCCACTCTACCCTTGTGCCAAATTTCAAGTCATTCGGTTGAGGAACAACGGAGATACCGTGTTCTGAAGATTTGACAGGAGAAAGAAAGAAAGAAAAAAGAAACATTACGAATACAATATATTTCACCATACCTATGGTATGGCTGAAATATAATTACTGTAAGTCGAAAGAAAGCGTAACCAAGCCTTCCATTTTCATACCAACATCTCGGACAAAACAGCAACCAAAGATGACAACATTTAAACGTCAGGATATGATATTTTTATTTGACTCTTATTAGTGTATGTCTAATGGTTTCAGGGCTTGGTGACACATTATATAGATCTTTTATCTTTTAGATACAACATTGCAGGTGAACATATCTAGGCCTTTTGAATTAACGAAATTCTACAGTATTACGAGAACGTTAAATAGTACAGCTCTAGGAAATAAGACTTTCGGAAATACCTCAAACTGAAATGAAACCTACGCATACAATCGCAATTGTGCCTGAGCCCACATCTTGCATTTACATCAAAGGACGTTACATCATCATCATATCTATTCAACTTCAAGGTACGACCCTAACTGAAGTAAAAGGAGGAAATGATTGAAATGTGAAACTCCTCGAGAAAAAAAACTACTGAAATACTTAGTATTTATTCGTCATGTGGACCCCAAGGGAACGGACATGTAGTGTTACAGTAGTTAGGGACGTCGAAGATACTTTTAGGAACAGGGCCGACATTGGAAGTACTGCTGTTAAACGTGATGGTGTGAAGAACTTCAAGATGCGGCGGGATTGTTAACTTCTCCCAGTACTGACAAGGCGTGCCATCTTCTGTCTGGTACCACCTAAAGTGTGAAATAAAACAAATCATGTAAGAACACGCCCTTTCACACAGAGATCAGGTCACATGTGCGGCGACAGGGATTCTAGGTATATGTCAAAGGTAAAGCTACTCAAAAAGATAATAAAATCCGTCGGGCATTGTAATGCAAATCAAAGAAAATTATCGAAGACTGTTTTCGTCTTGGGGCCTTTACCTTTGACATATTACATAGAATTCTTGTCGCCGCACATTCGTCCTGATCTCTGTGAAAGGGCTTAATTTGAACCTTACTCACACTCCAGGCATCATAACTTTCATCACGAGTTGCAAAGTCACATACCTAGCTATTGCTGTCCAATGAAAATTGTCACACCGACCTGTCTACCGCCACAGCGCCTTGTTTCTCCCAGCCATGACACACCATACCGCTGATGGTTTGTTTCCCAGTGTACTTCGCCCCGGCCAGCCAGTCTGGTTTCAGAACGGTGCAGCCCTCGGCAGCCCCACAGGCCCGGCAACACTGTCTCTCCTGGGGGTAATGTACGTACATGTCTGCGGGAGTGAAGATCAGGTGACAGTCACTATGGTTGTTCTGCAGCTTCAAGCCACGTCCCTGACAGAAATTGTTGTCTTGTCCCTGCAAATGGTCAAACCGAGTCCTCCTAGTGCTGTAGTCATAGTACCAAGCGCCGTCGCTGCTGGGAATAATGGGAATATCAAACTTCTCGTGAAAAGCTACTGAGAAGGCAGAAGGCCAGATCGGCGGCTGAGGGTATGGGGTGATCTTCAAAGTTTGAGTCAAGGACATCACCCCCAGCAAACACATGAAGACATAAAGCTTCGTCATTTTGAAGACTGACAGACAGAGCTGTGTAAAAAGTGTGTGTGTGGAGGGAGGGGGCAACAGTCATGTGACTAATTGATGCGCAGGTACCCTTAGCACATGTCAAAACATTATTAACTGCATCATACTCCGCGTTACTGAATACTGTGAGATCCGTGTGAATCGCTCACGAGACATTCACACGATCGGATCGACAAGTACCTGTAGAATTTAGCTAAACATACATGTCAACAAAATACCCGTATGCCGTGCCTTGTCACTATAATATTTAAATCCTTTTTCTCTTCACGTTTGATACAACCGAATGTGCATATTTTCTAATACTTTCAGCACATATGAAGTTCAACTCAGTAACTTTTAATGACTTCTTTTGGCAAAAGTAATGGACACAATCTCGCGAAGAATTTCCCGTGCATTGTCACCTGTAAATATCACACCCTACCGACGATTAAATGAATTGCATTTACACGAGATTAGCATCAATGGCAGTACATTTTTTTGGGGGCGCGTTTTTTCCTACAACTGAAAGGGGGATAAAAGCGGGTTGTTTATGGCCCAATGGCAATCGAACTAGCATTGTGAATCCTAGTACCTTATATGAACTTCACCCATTCTGAAACACGGAACTCTGTGGTGTTATGCCACAGGATTGCTATACATGCTACGTAACATTTCATATCAACAAAACGTACATATACCTGAATGAACGTACATCCATTACGTGTGCGTATTAAGATGCTTTGAAATAAATTACACATTTATTCATCAAATTACACATAATGTAACGATTGACGTTAGAAGTGGAAAGATGTGTTTTTTTCTGCTGTTGATGACGCATAGAAGAGCGTGTACACTGTCTCTTCATTTAGCAACTGTGAACTTGTACATGTGGTTATGGCTGTTGGCTCAGAACGTTGAGATATGTAGTTTGAATCCTGACAGGTCCTGATTATTTTTTTACTTCACACCAATTTTCTCTCTCGATTCAGTTTAAATGAGTACTTGGTTTTGGCTAGGGACGTCAAATAGAGGTTCCGTGTTTGAGAAAAGCCACGCCGATAAGAGATGGGTACGCCTATCCTGGTGTGAGTGAATCAAATAAAACTGTCCAGATATGCAGCTTGTATACTGTTCAGTACAAACCTGGTCTGTTACAGCATGAGGAGGCTTACGCAATACCAACTTACCTGTCTAGGTAAAAGACATCAAGAAATGTAATGGCAAAGGTGAAGTGGAATTCAACCTCAATTGAAAAGGGGGATGGTCCTACTTCAAGTATCTAACAGTAGTGCAAAGTGACTTACGTCTTCAGCCAATCACAAAATGGCACCCCAACTCTTCTCCATAAGTTTGTCGGGTTCTGTTACAGGCAGATATTTGACACCTGAGGTGAACACCTGAAACGTTTATTTTTTTGCGTTATGTACATACCAAATTTAAAAACCGTCAAAATAACCCCAAATTGAACTAAGATGGAATTCTAGTACTTGGATATCTCGCCCACTTCTGCTAGCCTCATACTGATTTTGTGGACACGTTTGACCCGAACTCCCAGGGGAGCCGACCTGAAAGTGTGCTTTCTGATATTACCCCAATTTCCTCATCAAAAATTGATAAAACGAATTCTTGTTGCAAATTACGCCATGTTCTGCCAATAATGGCTCTAGCGTCCCGTTAGTTCCAGCCGTGCCGGTTCAGAAGGGTGGGCGCCGTGGGCTGAGGAGAGGGCCTGCGTTATCATCGTTTTAAACCCTGGGACTTAAGTGGAAGAACGTAAGTCAGAATTTCATTTATGTTAGCAAGTTTCGTATTCTTGATCGAGTGCTTGTAATGCGTGAAGATTTAGAACAAGTTAATGCTTAAAGAAGACTTGCGTACCGAAGACAAAGACGTTGATATACTCACCATAAGACCTTTCTGTGCATTTGCGTTATTTACAATACACTATTGAATATTGAAAAAAAAGCATGCTCTCCTACCATATTGTTAAGTGTGCCGTTTCTAACTCATCAAGAAAAAAGAAAGGTAGGATATGTAATTTACGTTTCATGCATCCGTGCTTGTGTGACTTTTTACCTTCACAATCGATATCAGCTCTATTGAGTATCAGTTTGGAAGGAAATATGAGATAATTGGGTGAATGAAAACACAGCCTACGCGTAAAGTGATTTGGGAGCAATTAGGCAAGTGTTTCCCATTGTGACGATTTTATTATGCAGCAAATGGGAATGGAAATGCCATATTGATAACCAAATTTGTGGAGGAGAAATCACATCATCCGTAAAAGCGTTGTAGTCGCTGAGGGAGCGGTGTAATCTAATACATTACGGCACTTCCTACGTCCTCGCATTAAGTGGTCTGACTCAGAAGACTAAGAATGTGTCGAAGAAAACCATTTTAATGGTGTTACTGGCAGACTATAGCTAGATAAGCTGCTAATTCACGCCAAGGACTCTTGAATGTTGAAACTTATACTATATTTAGAAAGCTGTATCATTGAGATAATTTATGACTGGGTAAGCTAGTGGATAGTTACATTTTTTTATAAATAAAGAAATTTTAATACAGTTTTCAAATATGGTACATAGAAACTGCAGTACTGGAGCAAGGGATGTCGATAAACCTTTTCATCTACTTCACCAAGTATATATCTACTCGTCTTATTGCTCCATTCGATAAATTTAAGGAGAAACGAAAGAAAAAGGAGTAGTTACTTACCTATAGGAAAGTGTTGACAGTGTCGTGTCCACTCACGTAAGTACCGCAAAATATGCTTACATTTTACAACACGAATCGGAAAGATAGAATATGACGATAAATATTGTTGTACACGCAGGAGCTGTCATGGAGATCTTGTCAGTGGGGTTGCTCCTTCTATTGGTTACTTCTGCCAACGGAGCCGGAGAGACATTCACGGCAGGTAAGAACACTCTTACATCTTTAGCGAACACCGACTTGATTATAAGGATGGCATCTGCGGGCATCATTGCCCCTCCCCCAAAAGGTTTTATTACTACAATATTGTACATCGTCAAATCGCAACTAATCAAGCAGTTGGATATGATTTTGGAAACCGTCAGACGTTTCAGATTACACCAGTTATCTTTCATCAGTGACACAGACCAAAGGAGTGTATAAACGCTAGATTCTTTTTAGTTAGAGGGAGGGGTGACGAAGGGCTTCGAGCGATTATCATCATGTCGTGAACAATCCCATGATAAGGTGACCATAGTATGATTTTGATAGACTGAAGAAACTGCGGTTATGAGGAATTTTATGGCACCTTTCGATGAAACAACATGCTCTGGTACTATTATCTCAATGACACGTGGTTTCATATCGTAATGGGGTGTTTCATCCGTGAGACATCTTTTTCACTCGGGTGCTAAATATCAAGCTGTTGTAGCCGGAGTAGGAGTAATATTTTCAACGGTTTCTCACTAGAAGCAAACGTATCCTTGTAGTTTGTGAGCTGTCTCTTATATGATTTGTCAGCTTCAAGTTTCCAAACCTTTTGGTACTGAGTTATTATTTTTTCCATTGTGTCTAATCATAAATAGAATTCACCACATAGTCTTCACGATTGTAGACCAAGGAAATGAAAAAAGGTCCGGACTTGCGGAAACTTGTAATTCCTTCAGGTGTAGTACACGTCTCTGACCAATGTCAGACGTCAGGCGTGGACGCCAAGACCTGCCTTTCCAACCTCACCGACTATTGCGGGGTGGCGGACGGCGCCATCAGACAATTCGGCGTCATCATCCCACAAGTCTCACACGATCTCAAGATTGAGAATACCCTAGCTGACAGCACCGGGTGCGCTTTTGAAGCAGGTACGCGTACTCTTATCTCAACCATCTCCCAGGTAAACTTTTTGAGGCTAATTTGGTAGTTGGGGCACCATGGAAGATCTGACAACCAGTTTTCCCTACCTTTCTCGGTAATCCGTTTTTCTTAGTACTTCACATAGTATTATACTTGCAATAATATATTGTCCATATTCTCATCTTTGATGTTTTTATCTACCTTCCCCTCTATCTATATACGACATAAACCTTGTGTGGAAATCTATGTAGAATTTTATGATTGTCTGTCTGATGAGATGAAAAAAAGGCTTAAATTTGGTACTTGAATGTTTCTGAAAATGTCTTTAAACATGAACAGGCAAAAATCAAACAACTTGAATATCCATGGGACTGTGCCCTTCTTGTTCCTTTCATGATATTAAGTTAACTAATTTGAATGCACAGAAATATCAATAGAAAATTTGACATAATATCATTTTGAGCTACAACTGGAGTATTCTATGTCTCTCGCAGCAAAGAACCTTTTGGACCGGAAGGTGTGTGCACTGATCCTGCTCGGTAAACAAGACGCCAAGATGGGAGACGTCTTCTCTTTCGCCACAAGTATCCGGATACCCAGGTTTGTAATAGCGTTTCCATATTTTTTTATGAATTTGGATATATATATAAAATGACGTTGTTAGTTTCAGACCAATTTTTCAGTTTATGATTCTGACTGTTGCTGTTGATTTTGTCAATCGTCTTATCCTGCTAATATTGTTTTTCAAATTCATTAGTGAACTCCCCGAAGCTGGTTAATCAATTAGATCAGTACGAATTGCCCAATTCTGTGCTGCTGCTGCAAATTTTCCTTCCCCATCGATGTACTATGCTGCGGTATGCTACATTCAAATGAGAAATGCCCCAAACCCATAAAGATACTGTATCCACTTACAGGCATCATATATTTTTGCAACCTGTATATATACGGGTTCAGTAGCACAAGGGTTTTAATTGTTCTTTCTCTCGGTAGAATTTACATAAGCCCTCATAGGATACCAGGCAACCCACCGGCGGAGACCAGAGGGCTGAACTTCTATATGAGACCCCACGCGAAGGACCTGAACGTGATGATGACTGACATTGTGTCCGCCTACGGGTGGAAGACGGTCGCCATCTTGTATGACGGCGTTTACGGTAAGGTATAAGGAAGTTCAGGATTCCAAGTGCGCATGCGCAAGGTCAAAGGTGAAAGTCTCTGACTTTTATACAGGTGTTGTGGCGACCATGTTTCAAACATGTCCAGACTCCATCTGTTGATTTGCATCTTACAATGCATTGTGCTTTATCAATGCCTCAGGGGCCTTTACCATTTATCATGTCCATGCCTAGTTAGAACTGAGTATTTCATTATCCTGTCTTATTGATTAATTAGATGAGATGCTAGGCACTTCTGGAGTCAATTTATTTTAATGTTTGAAGCCGCCACGCATCAATTTATGATGCAAGCGAAAGATTGGTTGATTGAAGAAGATGAAATAGGTTACCAAACAGTTGCTAGTTTTTGCCTTTAGCAGATATAGCTTATTATGATAAATTGTAGTTTAACTATCAGCTTTGCAGACATTAAAAATCATACTTCAACTGTTATGTATATACAAGTTGCCACAGTACCTGCTACAATTTTCGAAAATGAAGTTGTTTCCCTCTTTCTCAGACATAGAAGGAGCGGAGGAAATCCTTGCGCGGGTCACCCAGAGAGGAATCCGGCTGGGAGCGTTCCTGATCCCCCCGAACCCGAGTGACAGCGACTTAGAGGCTGTTCTACTGAAGATTAAGCAGTCAGGGATTAGAAAGATCGTACTACACAGCGAGGTGAACATCATTGACGCCGTCTTTCAGCAGGTACGTTCTTAAAAACAATGTTTGGTGTCCGAAATACCACTGTTATGTATCGATTTATCATTGACCATATTTTGTAAGTCCAACAATTTCTTGTCAACTTAAATTTCATAAAGGAACCTTTTTGGCCAAGCTTTTTTGCATCAATTTTATGGTTCTCAGACGATCTCATCCATGTAATAAAATCAGCATGGCCGCACTATAGCTAAATGATAATGGTGCTTTCTGTTGCAGGCAGTACACCTCGTGATGCTGAATCCCCATTTTCATTGGATGATAACCAACCTGGTAAGTAGGCTTCCTCAAACGTTTGTTTAGTGTTCAGATATTCACAATAAATGTCCATCTTTGTATTTGTTTTTCTGGATGTCTGCTTGGGTGCATGTATTAAAAGAAAATCTTCATGGATTGTGATCATGGTATTTGCTGTGGTACTCGTAGGTGCGTAGAAATCAAAGGCTAACCTTGATACTTTATCGCATAAATTACGGCTGTTGTATCCTGGACATGCTTAATGCCATAGAGTTTTCATCCAACGGTGTGTACATGGAAATGAATGGCGAAAGCAACTGGCGCAATGTAAACATGTACACAGATATATGAACTGTTTTATACTAAGCCTCCGTTGCAGTCTTCTAACGGGGCTGTTTTTTATTTGGGGGGTGGGGGGG
>NC_049987.1:10530835-10630819 GCF_000003815.2 Branchiostoma floridae | reverse complement strand
CCGTTCCTCGACAAACTCCCTTCTCCGGCACAAGAGAACATAGCCAACGTTGAAAATCGCAACCCTCCCCCCACCCTAAATAAAAACAAGCCCCGTTCGAAGACTGCAACGAAGACTAAATATATGTGTCTGCTCATGACCAGGTCCGGTCGGAGTTGGACCTGAGCGGATACAGACGTACGAACGCCCGGATCACCACATTCACACTGGCAGGGGGGTATGAGGGGCTGGGGAAGCTGAGGAACCTCACGACATACGAAGCGCTGGTGGTGGACTCCGTCGGCATGATGATCAAAGGCATCGAGAGGTTTCCCGAAAACACGAATGAAGACGACTGTAGAGATACTCTCATACGAGAACTGACCAGTGTAAGTAAATCGTATTTCTGTCTTGTTTAAGCCGGGATCTCACTTGACTGCGAATATGTGTGAATTTTTCATTCCGGCCAAATTTGCGCAGATGCGTTTAAAATGTTTGAAAGGGTGAAAAAGTCAAAATTTAAGGAACAAATTATACCGATTGGCCTTGTGACACTTAGTGATTGTCTGACGTAATTTGGTGCTGCCAGGTGGGATTCCCGGATACTCGATTAAGATTAATTTGCTGGTTAATGATAAAATTATAACTTTTATCGACCATTATTCTTCCAGGGCATGGAGTTCGGTGGAAGAGCGTTCGGTCCTGACGGCTACCTGACGAAGTTTAGCATTGATATCTCCGAGTTTAAAAACGGCGTGCTTCAATCTGTAAGTAGATATAGATATAGATAATGCCCGTAGTCGGCTATTTCGAGGTACTTACCAAAACATGAATACAAAATTATAATGGTTTTGTGTACTACTTATAAATATATTGCCTAGGCCTGCTAGAGGCGAGTAGTAGTATAGTAGGGATTACTATACTACTGCGAGTGCTAATGAAAAGGCTATGTCCTGGCGTCAATGATGGCCCGGAACAATATAGTGATAATTTACGTAACATTTCGCACAAATTATTTTTCATACATTATAATCCAGGGGAGCTATACACAGACAATGCAGACAAACATGGCTATACCCCTATACCCCAAAGACATAAAACTTGACAGAGCGTTAAGCAAAATGCATAGATGGGAAATTCATGCATCAAAGGTGATATTTTTACTTACATAAATGCTGTGTTTTGTTGTCAGAAAGATATTACATTTGGCATGATATTCAAATTATGAACCCAATGGTTACACACACCCAGTGCGATCGCCATCTACTGGAATGAGGTCATAAAATAACCCATTTTCTGATTACAGGTTGGGAACTGGACTCCTACTGAAGGCGCCAGACTGGCCATTGACACGTACTACGACGATAGTCCACTTCCGTTCTCCGCTCACAAAATGTTCCACATAGAAACCTACACGGTAAGTTAAACTTCCACACTTTTCCGACTTCCCCTGATAAATTATCCAGCAACGTCAAAATTTGCTGTAATGATAACTATCATGGCAGTAGGTTTGGTTATTGTGTTTTTTTCATGAAATTTAGTTGTAGTTGCATCTACTTTAAAGGTAGGAATAAAAGTTTTGCGCTTCAGTATTATACCGGTAAATGATATAGTTAAAATTTGTTTGAACATTAGGTCGTAGATAGTAGGATGTGGAAATATTCTACGACTGACTATGATAAGAATCTATGACAGCCGTCTCGTTAAAAGGACAGTTGAATCTTATACGACACTTAATTGCGACTGTACTATGATTGTACCATGAATATGACCAAGCTCTATGGCATAGCGTTTCAAACTTTAAATAGAGATACTATGATTTGAAGCAAAACAGCATAAAAGCAACGCCCATCAGATCTTCTAACAGATTTGTTATGTTCTCTTATAGCAAGGAGTTTTCGTGAACTTCACGGAGAACGGCAAAGACCTGACAGGAAATGACGTGTTTGAAGGTTATCTCATCGACGTTATCAAGGCCATAGCAAGTGAACTGAAGTTTAAGTTCGACCTGGCGGTTGCACGAGTCCACAATGTGGGCAGCGTAGTCGGCGCGTCCTTAGTGGAGGGAGTGAGTATCACGGCATTATTTTCTAGGATGTGTTACACAATGTTTGTATTCTAGAGCTTGTGACCATGCATGTGCACCTCTATCTCGAGAGAACCATTGCCTTCCAATGTCTCTAGTAGGAGCTCAATGAACTATAAATGTCCATCCGATAGGGGCACATGGTCCCCTGTTACCATTGAAACGTTCGAAATGCTATCGATATATGTACTGTGCAATCAGCCCTGTCCTTGGTGCTGAACTCTCAATACTTACGTAACCAGCTCTGTCGTTTTTGCTTAACACCATCGATACATGTACAGCTACCAGCCCTTGGTGCTGCACACCATTGATACACGTATAACGAGGTCTTTGATGAAGATTTTTTTCTCCATATTTTACAGGCTCAAAAGCCCAAAGACTTGGGTCTGATCCTGACTCCGTTCAACTACTCTGACCAGGTGGACATTACGATCTCCGTCCTCAACCTGGGCTACACCGTTCTGTGGAAGAAACCAAAAACCAAGGTTTGTATCTTCTAAGACTCCCTCTCTTAATAACTAGCAATATTTTCTCTCTGTCTCTCTGTCTCTCTCTCTCTGTCTCTCTCTCTCTCTCTCTCTCTCTGTGTGTGTGTGGATGCAAGGCGGATACGGTATAAGGAAATTGAGAAATTGGAATTCTGGTTTAGTTCATTATTTGGTAAAAAAAATCTGTTCAGCAGCTATGACAGTTAATACCTTTGACAAGTGTCTCACTGATTTTCTTTGACTTTATTTTCAGGCAGCTGACGTCGTCACCCTCCTGACCCCTCTGCAAAACTACACCTGGCTGTACATCATAGCCGTGTACGCAAGCGTGACCCTTGCGTTCTACGGCATCAACAAGTTTGACCCGTTCGAATGGGGCCTGCACAACCGGAGGCAGGGGAGGGAGGAGGACGAGAGCGAGCTGGCGGACCCGTACGGTGGGAGGAACAGCCCGTGGTTCGTCTACCGAGCTCTGGTCTTACAGGGTATGGAGAAGGTACCGAGGTATGTACGAAAGGCTTCATTGGCTTGAGCCATCTTGTCATTGTTTCGTGTAATCATTCAGTATTGACCTTGTTCCGAATGTAGAAGCTGGCCTCTGTACAATATCTCAGTATCAATGTATGTGTTATATGAAACAGGAAACTGAATTCGGTACTCTCCTTGAAACCTACCAGAGACTTGGTGGAAGCCAATTTATCTCAACTGGTAGAGCCACACAGCTGAACTCTTGGTTCCAATTAGTTGGTTACTAGGTTTTTTGGGTAGAGCATCTCGGTTGGCGCTGCACCTATCTTTCGTAAGGGACAGAAATAAGGGTTTCGGGTTAAAAAAGATGTCACCAGTATGTTAGAGAGGAAAGACTAGCAACCACTTCAATAGAAAAAAAAATGTATTGCTACTAAAACAGCAAGGAAACGTGTAGTCCTATGTGACAATAGGCACTGAAAGGGTTCGAATGAACAAAAATATTATATAAAACCACTCTTCATTCTACAAAATCAGGTCGTACGCAGGGAAGCTGATCGCGGCGGGGTGGCTGCTGTTCGCCGTGACCCTGGTGACGTACTACATCGCGACGTTCGCGGGTCTACTGGTGGCGTGCTCCGCTATGCAGATCAGCGGCATGGAGGACCTTCACCACCGCGAAGACATCGCATACGGCATCAACAAGTTCCTTCCCCCGGTCAACAGCTTCTTCGAGACGTTCGACAAAGTTCAGGGAGATGGCTTAAAACCCTTCAAGGAAATGCACAACTTCATCAGTGTAAGTAGATATCATCTTAAGAAACAGGGGACGTATCTATGAAACAGTTGACGTTGATAGTAAAACGTTTTCCGTATTTCCATCCCTGTCTCTCTTTCTGTGTGCACTTGTGTGTGAAAGTGCAGAAAGAAGTAGAAAACAGTTGGAAATGCCTTTAGTGGGTATCTCACTTAACAATTTGACCAGTCATTCTCAAAGTGGTGCAAACCGGTCAAACAGCAAAACTTGTTGCATAGATTTCAAGTCTTTTAAAGATATTTTCATGCACTTGGCGCAAACGGTGATATATTTATTGTACAATATGTTATGCTGTAATAGCTTTACGGAAGTTTGGCGCAATTCGGCATTGCATAGAGAGATCCTCATCTCACACATTGGCCTATTAGTAACCCAACACCATCTATACTTTTGTGAACCACGGGGACATCTTTTTCCAGGACAACCGAGTAGACGTGGTGGTCCCTACCGACAACACAGGCGTAGAAAAGGTACAGAAGGGAGTGTTCCTCGGTGTTCCGGGCACATACTCCGAGACCGTGTGGAGACCCTACTCCTTCATCACTCACTCCAAGATCCAGTTCTTTGCGCAGGACCAGTGTCAACTGGAGACGGCAGGAAACTACTTCTTCCCGTACGGCCTGGGACTCGCCTTCCCTAAAGGCTCGATCTTCCAGCATGAGTTCACCAAGGAAATCCTAAGGTAATACTCATCGCCAAAAAACAGTAAATGTTATTCAAACAAGTGCCACTGACAAATGATAACGGTTGATATCTTACCGGTTCAAAAATTATATCCAGTTGCTTGCGTACCCTGCGTTGCTTGCGTACTTTTTGGTGTATCTTATTACCTAGATGTCTAACCCTCATCGAGGTAAAATTCATCATTTTCAGTCATAACCAGACTTCATAGGATGATAGTATAAATCAAGAAATAGACAGATAACTTCCCAGGTGAGTTAGCCGGACTATGAGTAAATCATAAATGGGTCACAGGAGGCATTCCCAGACCAGCTAACTCATGTTATCTGTCAGTCCAATTTCTGATATTTTTCCAAGCGACCTATGAAGTCTGGTAAACACTACATCATTTTATCGTATCACATTTAGACACTCAGTCTCTGTCTTCTCTCCGTTGCAGCTTCCATTCTGGTCGATATCTAAATCAAATTAGCATTGAGAACTTTCTAAAATCTATTTGGATTAGATTAAGTAGATACAATAAAGTGTAAGGTATAGAGTACCACCTATTATCAACTTAATACTTTTCGAATCGATCACAATTATTTGTGATCATGATATCTTGTGGCAGTAAAGCGGATGTACGTTTATCCATATGATGATGTTTTACAAACGAAACTTTTGCATGCCCCTAAATAATTTATACCTCCCAATCACTATACGCCCCTCCCTACATCACATTTGTCTACTTAGATCATGTTTACACCATTTGTCTTTGCGACTGAACATTTTCTTGATTGCAGATTTAAGGCCTAAGTAAAAGTAATGCCATGTTTTCGGGCACAGACCTTAGAACAAAAATGGTCGGTTAGTAGGGGTTATTTTTGTAATAGACATTTTATGATAATATTTGCAACATCATGTTTCTTTCAAGCAGATGTATTTTATGCTTGCTGTCAACATAAAGGGGACATAAGTTTGGTTGGTCTAGATCTTCTTATATTACTGTTTCTCTTGTAATGAATAAAGAGAACGTCTTGGAAAACGACTATATAGCGTTTGCATTCCTAAGACGTTAGATTAAAAAAATATGTCCCTTGGCAGCGGTGGACCCCCCATAGGCAGGTATTTGGTAGGGCCGGTAGCTTTAACGGAAATACAACGTTTTTCATTTATCACTATTTCTTACTTATCTTTTCCACAGACTACAAGAAGAGGGCGTGTTGGAGGAGCTGCAGAACAAGTGGATGACGGTGACGTACGACTCCTGTAACTGTAACGGAGACGACCCCCTGGGAACGAGAGTCATCGCGCCGGAAAACCTGACGGTCGTGTTTGTCGGGATGGGCGTGGCCATGGGCGTGGCCATCTTCGTGGCCGTGGTGGAATTCCTGTGGTTCTTCCATAAGAGGGACGAGGAGTTTGAGAAACTGGTAAGTATTCATGTGACAGTGCTGTTGGCTATGTGAATCATATATTTCAGTCATTTCTACAAATGATGTTTTACAGTTAGTTCTACAGCCGTTTCTTTTTGCCTTATTTTCCCATCCTGCCACCAAACTATGTTATTGTAAAATGGTGCTTTCCATATTTCCGACCCTTTCGCAGTTATAACCATTTAATCATGTAGCCCATTGATGTAAACCCGGCTAAGAAAAATGGCCTAAAACCAATCAATAGATCTACATACATTCCTGTTACTTTTTTTCAGAACCCACAGAAAGCACTAGACACGAAGCTCGGACGGAGATCATCAGCGTCCATTGCCTTCCGACGTCTGTCCTCCCTGTTCAGAAAATCCAACAAGTCTTCCGTTGAGGCCCCACGGCCCCAGAAGGGGACGACCGGAAGCCCTTTTCTAGACCGGAACAGTCCTCCGTTCATCAACCCCAGTGCCCCGCGGGGGCCGCTGCCGTACCGCGGGACTCTCCCTCGGGACAGGATGACTGTATCAGTCATCCCCATGGACAACAAAACCGCTCAAAATGGTCGCGGGATGCAGCTGACGTCATCCTCCCCGGCCGCGACCTCAGGTGACCCCAACATGGCGGAGGGAGGTGATGACGTGGAGAGCACTGGTTACGGCATGCACGGGGCGCGGTCTAACGACACCGGTCTCGGTGAGTCTCCACCCCTGGATGACGACATGTCCGCTCCGGGCAAGGCTCTGAGCTACACCGTTAACGTGCACAGGAGTGAGCATGGGGACATTATCCGCCCCCCTCCTGAACCCCCTGTAGAGTTTGCACTATGATATACTAGAGCTAGTAGGACGCTTTTGAGGGTTCGGCCCTGAGGCGCCGCCAAAATGTGATAGCACGCGTGACATACCAGTGCATGAACAAGATGTAAAGCAACATTAAGAAGACAACAGTTAGCGTAGATATAGCAATACTATCGCCTCCTTCTAATTTATAACAAGGATTTATCTACACGAAATATGATGTGTATGTAATGTAACAGAAGTGCATTAAAGAAAGACTGACATGATTCTATGCAAGGCGAATAAACGCAAGGAAAATACACTATACGTGTATGCAGACTACCTGTGGGTAACAATTGAAAGGATATGCCTACTGTTGATATGTATATCACAAGTTATACATCGCTAAAGATACCATTTCCACGAGACACAGGAAAGGCATGCAGATGCTGCTTGGAACATTTACAAATAAATACAAAACATTACAAATAAACCAACTTCAAAAGACTTAACTAATCGTTGCGAACCTTACAATATTGCAATGATATATGATATTATTAAACTGTACGATCGCTAATATGGTGTGAAATAAATCGTCACTGAAACTTGCCTGGATTGTGTCTTGTTTTACGTTAGCATGTTGATGACATGTTCCACTAAGGATGAAGTTGTTTTTACACGTTTTACTGAGAATTAAGAGGGAATCAGAAGCAGGGAAAACGCTAGAAGTGGCTTGGGACTAAGATTACTCCCCATGTGGCACGCATGATGGATGTTCATAATAACGGATGCATCTTCGGGAGTTGCTACTTCCTGTGCATTACCATACATCAACAGTTCTTTGTATTGCAAGTATTGCATTCTTCATGCATTTATAGAAGATAGGAAGTATGAATTTCAAATTAAAACTATTGTCGCAATTAGATCAGTATCCTCTGATTATTGACCATGAACAGATATCACAAGGCTTGTATTATAGCTTGTACTAAACTTCGTTATCACCCATTCCTATTTCATGTATGTCTAAATATCTATGTTAACAGTGTTGCAAATAAGGTAATAAAACACGCGGTCTTATTGTGAATTTATGACAAAGACGTTAGACGTAACGTTGCCAAGATTTAGGAAAAGGCTAGAAGAGTTAAAGTTGGTTTGCTTTACTTGAAACATCTGGCCCAACAGTACAACTGTCTTTCACAAGATCTTTTAAAGTCTCAAAGCTCAACACTAACATGTTAGCAACTATCCCTGCGGAGATCTTCTTTGTTTATTGAATTATTAAAATCGTCCTTCCAAGAAACTCGTACTTCATTTCAATTCTGTGTCGCCAACCATCCGTGCACTTCGGCTTAATGGCCCCAATGATTCAATATCATCCATCTTTAATGAGGCAATTAACCTCATCTAATTAATATGCGATAAGAGCACTTTATCGATCTAATAATGGCGATAATTAGATGATGGAGGATTGGGGATTTGGCTTCCGGATTGCCGTGGGTTGGGTTCGGTAATGTGGTGATTTCTGTAGGTTTGCTTGGCGTAGGTCTAACCGGTTGTCTTCTTGTACTCCACGGGTGAGGGAGGAAGAGCGGAAAGACACAACGCATCGGATTCAGGTAAGGGCGGCTACCTACTCATAATGTGAGATAACAAGCATCTATTGTATGTCATACTTAGGTAGGCTTGAGCTTTGTTTCTAACGACTTTTAGAAACTTTCATCGGCCTTTCCATTTTCTAAGAAAAAAGCAATCTAACCAGAATTTCCACCCGGTAAATGATTGAGATCTGAAATGTTTTGTGTGTTTTACAACTAAAGTTGAATGTAAGATTGTTTGTATAGTATTACGTCATAGTGAATAAAAATATAATTGATGCGGCATACTGGACGAATGGTTTTTTTTTTTCAAATTGAAAGACTGGGTACAGCAAAGTCAAACGAGTTACAATTCCTGAAATCGTGTGTAACTGTTAGCCACATACGTCGTAGGCCGTATATTTTGGAAAATACGCATGCACGATGCAAAAGTATGTACTAAAGGACTAAGCACACAAACCCGAAAAAATTCTTCATTTTCAAAATTCGTTGTTTTATCTGTAAACTCTTTGGTCGTCGTGTGGTGGCAGAAAGGTCTCAGCGTCATCGCAGCCTCTATTTGAACGGGAGTTTAATAGGAGACAAGTGGGCGTGGTGTCTGAAAGGGCAGTTCTAATGTACATATATTTTCCAATATGGTGTCTAATTGTCACACGCTGAATGTTTCTAGACACCATGGCAGGACTGAGAACTATCTTCCTCCTCGCCATCTTATCCGGAGCGGCAACAGTCGTCAGGCCTGAGTCTGTTAGAATAGGTTGGTGTGTTTTCATTGTTGTATACCTGATAATTTTTTCAGGCTGAAAGGCTGTTTGTGCATTGTTCATCTTTATATCATGGGTCCTCCTACAACCGCCATTTTTTTCCGCTATTATTATCAGGCATAGATGTGACAATATTTTCAAGTTGAAATCGTGACAAAAAGCTAGCCTTGTACACATTCAATTATTCACTAGATCTCACTCACTCATGATCATTCACTCACTCACTCATTCACACCCTCCCTTCCTCACTCACTCATGCTTACTCAGTCACTCACTCGCCCACTCACTCACTCAATTCCTCCCTCACTCGTTCACTCATTCACTAGCTCACAAACTCACTAGCTCAACAATGTTTTTTTTTTCACTACACAAAGGCGTTCTGCTTGCCCCGGGCGGCAGTTGTCAGGAAGGGTCAGCCTCCAAGTGCGCGGGAAACCTGCTGGCGGCGGAGACAGCGGTGGAGGCCGCGAACGACGCTAACCGGGACGTCGGCGTGGCGCTGCAGCTGAGGAAGGGCCTGATAGTAGGGGGAGAGACGCGCGCCCAGATGGCACAGAAAGGTAGTCAACTTTCGCCTGGAATCCAGCCTTGTTACATGTAGCTTTTGTACGATTCCTTGGGTCACTACTCCGACTGTTTGAAGTGTACTACAGCTATAGAATGGCTAAATTTATGTTGACTGATGTTCTGCAAGCTTCTTCTTTCGTGAATTGTTTCTTCAGGTTTGCAAGTGGCTGGATCATCAAGTTTTCAGTATCAAAACCAATCAGTTTTGTCGGTTTTCGAATGGTGATAGACCGAAACGTTGACTACTTAGAGAAGACTACTTTGCTGTATACAAAGAACTCTCAAAAGTACTGTCCTGCTAGTTTCTTTCATTCTTATACACAAACATATTCAGCCGTCTCAAATGATAACAAAAACAATGTAGGACGTTAGCTTGTATTAGATGTGAAAGTGCTACCTAAAAATCATATTGTTTGGACGCCCCACTTTCCTTGTGATATGATTTGAATGGGGAAAGCTTTTTAAGGATTGGAAGGGCACCGGAAAGATAAGACCATTGGCTTTATTAGCAAATGGCTAGAAGCTATCAAATTTCATCTAATTGATGAGATTAAGACAAGTGGACAGAATCTATTTAAATTATCACTTTGCAGACAATCATATTAGTATTGCATCTAAAGTATTAGCTGGCTTTATATTTTGAGACGATAACAGAAATACGCTACAAGCGCACGCCACCTGTAGACTTATCTGCATACTACAAGACATTTGGGCGTCCCTAAACATCGGTCACCATGGGTTTCATTGAAAGATATTATTAATATCAAAAGAAATAAGCTCGAGACTGTCACTCATCGTACAAGCTAGGTTGTTGTCTCTTTTATTGACCTCAAAGACCTTCTTGTTTATTTTCTTTAGCTATGGATCTAGCACAAGGTGTCTGTGCCCTGTTTCTGATCGGAGATGACGAACATAAAAAACGACTCGACGATGTCTTTGCTTACGTCACGAACGATTCCATTCCAAGGTAGGTAAAGCGTCACAGTGAAAAACAAATCATGAATTTACCTCGTCATTTGAAGAATACGTCTTCTACTCGACTGTGTCACTAGATGGAGAGTTTCAGAGACTACATTATATCGCAAAATAAACAGAGCTCAATAGAGCGTTTATCTTTCAATCATGTTTTCTACAGAATAGCTTCATACCATTCGGCATTGTTTTAAGTGACACATGGGTAAAGTACTAGATAAAAAGAGTTCATGCCTATCATACATGCTGGATTCGTAAAAGGATGTGATGCCTTGTCTTACTTGAATGTAATAATTTGTGTCTTCTCCCATATCTTAGTGGCGTCAAATGGCTCAGTGGCTAGGCTTGTGGGTCCAAAATCGAAAAGTCACGTCTTCGATCCGGCGATACATTTTGTCCTTAGAAAAAGCACTTGACTTAGATGTCTTCCCTCCTCCCAGGCGTAAAAATAGCTTTGGTTGGGTAGGTAAAAGACGGTGGAAGGAGAGGTTTGGGCTCCATCTGCCAATAGCAGGCTTCAAACACAGTGGACAACAACCCACTACCCCTACGGCCTCAACATGTTCATGGGACCACCTTGATTTTTACCTATTACCTTTCCAGGTTTTACATCCACCGGCGGGTCTCCCGCAGCGACTACAACTTCTACCTGCTTCCGGGGAACGAGAAGACTCACGTCATGGTGAGCGCCATCACGCATGCGTACAGATGGCAGTCCGTCGCCGTGATCCACGATGGCGTCTATGGTAAGGGCACTATAAGACGAATGCAAAAGGCCAACTATCAGGCTATTGTAGAAATACTATTGGCTTCTTTAGTAAAAGCAACTGCGACATGTTTTTTGGGTTATACACAGGTGTTGACATTTTCAGCTGGATTTTACAGGCAAGTGTTTTGCCATCTTTATTTTGTTTAATTAATAAAAAAGACCTTTTCGCAATTGTTTGGTACCCGGTACGCTATAGAAATCTCGGGTTTTCAGGTGGCTTGGATGTGCAGATGGGTCATAGGTCACCATGTCTGCGTTAATGCTCTTTCTTACATTATCAATATAACTATCTGGCGCCATATGGCTAGCTTTTTCTACCTTTGTATTTTCTGTAACAATGTTGCTTCTAAATCAACTACAAAACTACTAAATTGACTACCTTCACTTACTCTTTAGTTTATTTCTAACGTTGTTATCGGAAAAGTAACACTGTCATAAATTCTTTTCTCACAGATATGGAAGGTGTTGAGCACGTTCTGGCCCAGAACACTGACGACCGTGTGCCGATGGGTGTGTACATCCTACCCGGCCGTGGCGTGGTGTCAGATAGTGATGTTCTCAGCACGCTGTTACAGGTTCGAACCTCAGGACTCCGGAAGATCATCTTACACGCCGAGCTAGACATCATCAAGACGGTGATCAGTAAGGTGGGTAAAGAAATGTCATATCTCTAAACAAGCCATCTGGTCTGACGAATACATGACTTTATAACACATCCGATCTACCAGGGAGACGTTCTTGGATTTGTTTCTTTTGTCTTTTCATGATACTCTTACATTTTGCATGATACTCTAATTAATCAAGGGTTACCAAAATACAATGTAGGTCGCAGTAAGATGCTAGTGTTGTTAAAATCTATTGAAATAGTGGCATAAATGAATAGATAAATGAATAAAAAACATCCATTCTCAGTTTCTTCTCTGCTCTTTTGTTGGTTTTCTGCCATTACATGTCATTTTAGTTTAAAGGAAAGTTTGTATAGGTTGTGTAGCCATTTAGTCCAATAAACTGAAATTCATTTATTTGATTCACAAAGCTGTGTACTATGCATGATTGTTCATGCTCTACTGTACGGTTCCTTGCAGTCCTTAGCGAATTGTGTAGTGACTTGTTATGATATGCTAATTTCTTAATCAGCAACATAATTTTCTTCAAAAAACGCTTGTTTTAGGCTGTTGAACTGGACATGGTGAATCAGTACTATCATTGGATGGTGTCACATCCGGTAAGTGTGTAATGTTGTTTGCTGTATGATAAGACCATTGTAATTTAATAAGGTTAGGGAGAATTTCTATATCTGCATTGTTACTATACTCTAATTGATATTGCTAATTAGTGTATGATGGTAAAATATATGCTAATACATAATTTTGTGGAAATAATTGACCAATGATTATGAAATGATACGGCTACCTTCTATGATTAGACAAAAGACTGAAATGGAGGCAGGCCGTAAATACTTTTACCAATTGTACGAATATGGGTCCAGTATGGTTTAGTTTATTTCATCTACATCACCATAAGCCAATGGTATTTTTACTAAGTATGTGCCTTACTAGATGTATATGTTGGATCTATCGGATAAACATCGTAGCTACATTTTGATGACTCATTAAATGTTTATACCGTCCAGCAACCCTTGGGCAATTGGAACGAAGCCCTCCCAGCAGACATACTGGGAAGTCCTGAAGCGCGAATAACAGCGTTCCAGCACTCCATGCCCTCCCAATCAAGCAACCCGTATCTGCTACTGGTGGACGATGCTATCACCGCCTTCGCGAAGGGAGTGAGAGCGCTGAAGGAAGGGGAAGGGAGTGCAGACAACTGCCAAAGAGACATTATCCCGTACCTAAAGGTTAGACTGCACGCCTTTATGTAGCTTTGAGATAGAGTGGGTATATTATTACCTTCGCCGAGAAGGTTATATTTTTGGTTAAGGCCTCATGTTGTGCCCCAATATGTAGGTCAACAACATATAACTAGAGCAGCTGTGTATGGATTTTAATGATATTTGGTATTTGAGTAGCGGTTTCGGACAGGAAGGTCGTGTTCGAAAATGGTTGGCGTAGTCTTTTTCCGTCAGTTCGATAATGGGCCCCCTAGAGGCTTCCTAAGGTACTGCAGCAAAACATCAATTTTTGACATCTTGTGTTCTGAACACTGTGGTCGTGATTTTAGAGTGATAGATAGCCTAAGTGATGACTTACATAATGCAATACTAATTTAAACAAATCATCAGCTAACTTGCATAATTAATGAGAAAAGTTCATAAATCCACTGAATTCCATAATAGGACTTTCAAATTTGTCACATATGTAGCTGAGAAAGAAAAATGTCCAGTACATATTAATCATGCAAATGCCGACCTCATTTACATAATTAATGAGTAAACATGAACATGTTGACGGATCATCATGATTTTTGGTATGAAGATAGCCCATGTGACGCCATACATAATGCAAATCATCAGTTAATTTGCATAATTAATAAGGAAAGTTTATAGATCCACTGCAGTGCATGATAGGACTTTCAAACTTGTCACATACGTAACTGAGAAAGAGAGAAATGTCAATGACACATAGCCATTTAGCCCCCTATCATCATTTACTATTCGGCCAGGCTGGAGTCTGGTAGAGACTACATGATTGAAACAAAACACTATGAAAGTTGCGCTGTGAAGTATCACTACAGTGTTCATTCATTGTCACCTTCGCCAAGAAGGTTATGTTTTTGATAGCGTTTGTGGGTTTGTGAGGAACACATGTTCATGCAGTCATTTGCTATTGGTAGGTACTCTTTGGTAATACATTAATAGGACCTTAAAGGTATGATTATTTGGCGAAGGGATGTGTTCTTCGAACTCTAGTTTTATAATTTATTCTTTGTATACTTATGATTGACACAACATAAAGATACTGATTGTTAGAAATACTATTATCAACTATTCCCGATTACTTTAATTTTAAACAGGGCATTTCGTTTGAGGGGAAATCCGGTACGGTCTCTTTTGACTCTGATGGCGCCCGCAGCAGCATCACGGTGGATGTGCTGGAGTTCCAGAGATCTGGATTCATGTCGGTGAGTTACCTATACAAAGAGAACAAAGTGTTCAATACCAAGGACAGGGCTAGCTTCGTGTGGATTCAAAATGTTCAGCACCAAGGACAGGACTAGCTATGTGTGAATTCATAGTGTGCAGCAAAATGGATATGGCTAGCTATGTTTTAATTGCAAGTGTTTATCACAAGGGACTAGACTTGCTATTTGTGGAGTCAAATGGTGATGAGTACTAAGAACTGAGCAGGTTGATGGTGTTCAGCACCAAGGATAGAGCTACCTTTTTGTGATCAGCACTAGTTGCATGGCTTATTAATGAAGTTTTTTCAAAGAACATGTCTAGTTGTGCATGTTTGTTGTGTAAGAAGTTTTTGTGTATGCAGGTAATGGTTTAGCATCAGGGTGTTAAATCTACTTTTTTGTCTGGATGCAGAGACTATTCACCACCATACACAATTTCCTCCTGCAGGCTGGCTCCCAAACGCTAGGTGGCAGTACTGCACTACCGAGAAGTATGTACCTTGCCCCTTCAGCGGCATGGAACCTGTCCCGGCGCAAAACTTTCAATATCGTCACTTTTGAAGTAAGATAACGTTTCGTACATCTATTTATTAGAACCATTTGCATTTGTGGTTGACAGAAGACCGCATTAAAGTATCAAAAGTTGCGTTCAAATTACATTTTTTGTTCTACTTTTTTCTATCGTCTACTTTTAGGATAGTATCTTCTTCAAAGATAAGGATCACGGATACCTGGTGGACCTGTTGAAGGAGATGGCCAAGGAGAAGAGAGGAAATTTCAACTACAATCTCCAGATTCTGCCCAAAGGAACGACCCTGAGTGACGTCATCAGAAAGCACTTGGCAACCGACGCAACGGATGGACAGGTGAGTGTGTGAGTGAGTCAGTGAGTGAGTCAGTGAGTGAGTCAGTGATTAAGTGAGTGATTGAGTAAGTGAGTCAGTGATTAAGTGAGTGAGTGAGTGTTTTTGTGACAAACTGAGGAAGATGCTGTTGTCAAATGACTACCTACCAAGAGCAAAAGGCTTTAGAAACAAGCTCTCTGACTTTGACTGATCTTTCACTGAAATGTTTAAGTTTTTCTTTCATATAGCAAGACTTCGCCCTCACGTTGGCTCCTCTTCGTAAAAAGTTTCTGGCTCAAGTTGACATCACTCGGCCCATCGCCACACTGGGATACATAGGTAAGGGTCCATACACTTAGTCGTACGATTACTATACGATCGCAAACATAAAGTATGTTAGGATACAAGTGCATGTTTCTTAGCTGTCTCGTTACGTCGTAGGACCTTGGTTGTGTCTATCACCAATGCTTGAAACCTCTCCTCTCAAAATCCTTTGACGATCTGCGATAAAAGTAACAGTGCCGCAATGGCAGAACAGTAGTGTCAGTCAGTCAAATTAAAAAAAAAAATCTCGTTATTTGCAAATTGAAGAAATTTCTTACCTATGTTCTACGATTTCTTACCTATGTTGGCAACCCTTCATTACCGCATTTTTCTTTGATATAATCGTGTAGAATTGTTTCAATCTAATGGTAAGATTCATCTGGGCTTCATATGCAATTGAGTAGCACGTCAGTTTGACTACAAGGAAAAGTAGGTGCATATTCGACAAGTTGGCGCGTATTTACAAATCTAATTTTTATCTATTTATTAAGATTCTCCAAAATACAATGACAGGTATAACGGAACAGGTTCTTGTTAAAAGACTCCTTTTCAAGGCACACTCCATGGCGCAATCTGGAGCGTTTGACTGGGAAACCCGCCATAGCTCGCTCACTGAAGGAACACAGCTGCACAGTCTTTCCGAGGTCAGCACAGGATTAGGCTTAATTGAATATGCCCTGTACGATGAAGCAGGGAAAACTAAGTAAGTACCAAAGGTCGAAAATTGCTGGCCCCTTGAGCTTAAACAATCCCTATGCTTTACTGTTGCGATTCAGTAAAGTTTGTGCCGAGCGGGCATAAGGGCATTGAATCAAGGTCGATTCTTCTTCCATGCCCGAAAGCCATTTTATATGGGGTTATCTTATATTGCTACGATGCCCATAGGTCAAGGATGTAGGTTTGTACCACTTGGAATGTTTTAGAGGGGGTAGATATTTTTCGCTTTGCACTTTTATGCTTATCTTAGTAGTGGTCTTTGCTTTTCTGGGTATTTCTTAGGCAATAAGTCAAACATTATTTTTGTCCCTTTTTTTCACTTCGTGTGCCCTTATCGTTGCTTTCGTCAACAAAGGTCCCAACTGCTTCGGTCTATGGTTTATCTTAACACCAGAGGAGATTCAAGCGAAATAAGCAGAAATGTACCTTTGGCTCTCGCTTTTATGATAATAATCATTTTTAACATGTGAAGGGCACATTGTTCCAGGAGTAAACTTTTGATTTGGCATGTCATTGGCCTGGGCTCCCCCTTCGCAGCCAGGGGATATTTTGCGAGAAGCTTTACGACTGGCGGGGCGGAGTCGACAGGGTCTGTAATAGCAGACTGTCATCGGAACCTTGACCCCAGTGTCATAGTAATTGCCCTTTGAGGGGCGATCATAGGACTCACACAAGAAGGGACCACTGCTTTTCCGATGAGTGTGGTAGGATCTTTCACGTGCTCAAGATATTGCTATCCAAAACACGGCGCCGCCATTCAACGTCCTTTCCGAGATACAGCCATTGTCAAAGCCGTGTATTTATTTTGACCTAGCTGAGGTAAGGAAATTTGTTTAAAGTACCTTTTCCAATGACACATCTGAGCATGTCAACACAGGACCTCTTAGCCTGGTTTTCAGCCATATTATAGCACTTCTGTATTTGCAGAGAGAACAGAAGCGACTCGGGAGCTATAATACGGCTGGATACCAGGCTATACAACCTCTTGATTCACCGGATGTGTGTTGTTTCTAGTGACCATGCGCAGACAGGACCCCCCAGCCATCACACTCCTGTCTCCACTGCGCAACTACACATGGGTCTACATCCTGGTCGTCTACGCATGCGCATGCATGCTGTCACACTTCATAGACAAGCTGGACCCGTACGAGTGGGGCATGCGCAGTAAGGACGAGGTGGAGAAGAGGGACGACTCCTTCAGTTTGATTGGCAGCTTCTGGCAAGGGTTGACGTCATTCTGTCGACAGGGGGTGGAGAAATCCCCGAGGTGAGTACAATCTGATAGACCCCCATTCCACTAGACGGCGAACGCCACCACACTGTTTCTTGACTTAATTGGAATATTATTCAAAAGTTTAACATATTAACGGAAAAAAAACGCAAAGCTCAAAATAAATAGCTTTTGTCAAGAAATTCCTATAGGGTGTTTTGTCAAATTTTAGGTCGCAGCGCGCTAGTAGTATCCAGATTTAAAAGACTTAGGAACTTTTTAAATTCAATCAATCTTTAAAAACTTTTATGACATGTATGTGTTAATATTTTGTAAGTGCTTTGGACCCAAGAGCTCTTGAGTCGTGAGACACATAACACAGGACACTCTGTCTTATTAAATTGAGATTGGACGCCTTAAGGCTCTTTTAAAACCGTATCTGTTTATCATGCAGAACAGACAAGTAAGCTTCACTAGTCCTTTAATGCAATAATATACTTATTGCGATGTCTTGCCCGAAGGCTAATTGGTAATTATAAGATATGATATAATGAAAACAATGACGTAGTGGAGTACGGTGCTACTCTAACTTTCAACTCTGATTTTTCTGTGTTTTGGAAGTAGTGGGAGACAAAAGACAACTTTTTTTTGTCATTATCTAAAGCTACTTTTCTCCAAAATGAAAGAGATTTTGCACCACATAAACATCCGCTCTTATCTAACTTGATTTCTTTTTTGACGTTTTACATAGGTCCATCGGTGGAAGAATCATCACCGGTAGTTGGTGGTTCTTTGCGCTGGTCATCTTCGCCTACTACGTGTCTACTTTTTCCGCTATACTCAGTAAGGACGATACCATCAAGGTACGGGTTGAATGCTTAAGCAGATATATTGCTGGACTCCGCCAAAATACACTGCCCACTCGCACATCGACGCACTTAGGTTGAAATTGCGATTTTTAGTTTAATTTTGCAATACTCAAAACGGCGCAATTTTAGTAGTACTTCATCAATTCTTCTTTAAGTCTCCTAAACGAACATCCTTTATCATCGCCAATCTACTTTGATGTATAATAAACATATATTTTTTTTACTTCAGTTAAAACACTAAGTTATATGTCGAATATTCAGCTTAGTAAGGTTTCAGGATCGGCTAAATTGGCATTTTGACCTTCCATTGTTTTCTCATTAATTAATTAAGATAGAATGGAGCCCTTACGAATTTCGATAGACGGGCATAAAAGTATTCTATATCTGATTTTTGGGCCATATGGATGACGTCATCAGGTTTTATTGCCCTTGATATTCCCTTTTTCTATGAGAAAATACATCACTTTGGTACATACCACTGCAATGAAGCTGTGTTTTCATGTACATAATGATGAAAGCTTCAAACTCACGTTAGCGCCAAATGATATCTGCTAATAATCTGTAATTATTAGAAAGTGATATTTTTTAATTAGATGAAAGAAAAAAAACAAAGATGACGGTCGGTTCTGTGCCATTTGGCGGTTTTCGTGGAACTATGTGGAACTGAATCTAACAAGCTGTGTGGTTTGGTTTCAGGTGAACTCCGTCTCAGACCTGGCCTATCAGAACAAGATCGCGTACGGACTGAACAAGAGGATCACGCCGCTGCTCAACTTCTTCAAGAACACCCAGACGGAGCCTTACGCAACCATGTGGCGCTACATGAACGTAGGTACACCCCATTGAACTTCACAACAAGTCAGTGTAAAAGTTTGACCCAATCTTCTATAGTTCCTTGCCTTATCATTGCGCTGCTTGCAGTCCCCTTACATTTTGTTCATAAGTTGTTTGTAGTAGGTTACGTTGATGTAGGTTAGACATCCAGGTAATAAGGTACACCAAAAAGTAGTTACTCAAGCAACTGGATATGGTTTTGGAAACGGTCAGACGTTTCAACTGGAATCCACCAGTTTTCGTCAGTGACACTGAGATGATCTGGAAGAAACAGGTCTTTTATACTTTAACTATGAATGAAGACAATTTCAGATGTCCAATTGGAGACGTTGTAAGACAATTCAGACTGAAGACAATGCAGTGGGTTCTTAATTCGAGAATTTGTAACAAACTATATCAAGCGAAGGTAATAATTCAGGGTATGAAACGTGTGGTATTCTTCGTCTGTATGTGATGGTTTGTGATATATAAGGAAGGTTATGATAAATAAAGTTATACATAGGTGGACTAGAGTTCGGTCACACCTCCTTTCCACTTGTGTGGTAACCTCGCTGAGACCTCACTGTGCGACGACGCAACGACGGAGTGATTTGACAGAACGCTCAACAGACCTCATAGTGTTTTGTATTTTGTTTTCTGCTCAATCACATTTGTCCACTCTACATGACATGTCGATGATAAAATCAAGGATTGCACAAATCTAAACTAGGTCGCAGTGAAGTCGTAGCGCGATCGACGTCTATTGGAATGTGGGCTTCAGGGCACGGTTATATTTGTCAGGGTTCGTCGTACGACTTAAATGTAATAGAATTTCTAACCAGGCTCCGACAGAAACAACTGCCGAGAAAGACCTCAAGCTTTTTATCATTGCAACATATATTGAGAAGACATGGTGATATGACATGCTCATTAACTTATAGTTATGCCGCCATCACATTGAAAATAATACATGAGTACATAAGTACAAAAAAATACAAAATGAAAACAAACATTTCAGAGACAAGAATTTTAAACATGCAGTACATACATTTGTACCCGACGATCCCAAGAATGTTTGGGATCGTACAACAATGACGTTTGTGACCTGGTCCTTAATGGCCATGACCTTATCACCTGAAACACATTAAGAGGGAACCTTAGACGATTACAAACTATAACAGGGTTCTTCAGCACAGTAATCAAGGGAGAAATGCCCTGTAGCTGATAAGATGGAGGATTACTATGGACGGGGCGTTAGCGTTACGTCGTCAACTGTGAACGATTTCAGCTAACTCTCAGCGAAACCTAATCCTATTTACTAGCCGAACAGACATTCCAAAAACGTAAGATGATACCTCACTGCACTTGGGGCACAGGTGCGGCACTGCGGGATTCGTTCACTGCGGCACTGTTGTGTTTTTTTCTTTTTTCGTCAATTTTGTATAATCAGGATATTGCATAATACGTAAAAGTATGATTTGGAAGACAAAATACACAAAACGTAAGAGATTTTTTTTTCTCTGAAATTCGTTGAGTGTCTTTCGAAGCCCGCAGTGCCGCAACGGTGCTCCAAGTGCAGTGAGATACCACCTTAAGCATCGAGTTTCTTCACAATGTTAATGGGTTCGACACCTGGTGTCTGTCGATTGGCGCCGAGGTTAGACTTATCCTGGGATTTGCGTGTGTGTTATTAGCCTGGATGGAACCTTAGTTAGTTTTACGTCCTCTCCGATAGCAGTGACTATCATAGCGGACATAAAACTAACCAGACTGGCGTATAGGTTAGTCCGGTATGGGCGTGGGGCTTGAAGGGCAGCCGTGATGGTGCCAAGATATCTCTAGTGCCAGAACCTCTGCCAAAGTATTTTGAAGGTTTTCTATTACCAGTTATTCAACTCTGCAGAGCGTCGTATGCGGCCTTTACAAAATAAGTTAGGCACTTTTGTGCGCTTGATCTTTAGCCAGCTCTCAGCCAATCAGAGATCGGCTTCACCTAAAGAAAACAATCTTCTGATTGACTCAAAGCCAGTTAGAGGCCAAACCCACAAAATTGTAAACCCTAACCGTGTTTAGCAAATCCTCCACAAGGTAGAGTGTTTTAAGTCCTTAAGTGAGACCCTGCACAAAAGAATACCCATTACCTTTACTTTAAGAATAAGGAGGCCATTCCAATATTTTTTTTATTTGAGAGAGAGACTGTTTCAGTAAGCAATCAAAATAGGTTTTCAACATACGGAACTTTGAAGCAAAATCTTGCCCATCCTTTCAAAATATGGTAGAAAACACCATAAATTACTTTCCCAAGCCATATAAACTTAAAACACCTTTTACGTCATAACGTCAAGAATAAAACATTCAAAGCCATGTTCTAGATACACGATATCGGTAGGTTAAATCGGCTTAAAATGGACCTTTTGAGTCCCTCCCCTTGAGGCTTTACATCTTTGGCTAATCCTATTAGTTTACAGGGTACACGTAACAAGTGACATGGCTAATCTCACGTTTTGAGGCAGAAATAGTATTCATTGGCTTAGCGTAAAACTGGATTATCTTTAGCCATTTGCAAGTTTTGGCTGGGCGTATAATCATTGGTCCAAGACTTGAAAACAGCTTGAAGGCTGTGCAATTTTCATTCATTTATTTATTTCTTGGTTTGGCTGTTCAGCGCGCACAGCCAGGGTTGCCCTACTAGCCTGTGGCTATTACAAAGGGCCAGCCCTGCTGACAGACAAGGCCAGTTTCAAAAGGAAGTTAACATGCACAGGAAAAATAGATTATCTTAGTAGCAATATTCTTGGTACGACTAATATAAATACAATTGGTCTAAGGTAGCGTATACAGTGTCTACAATGATGGTGAATCTACAGGGAGGGGTAAGGGTCAGTGCACATACATGTATAGGTCGCCTTGAGTACCCCAGATTTTCCGTTTGAAGAAGGCAGTACAGGTGGCATTGTGCGATTTAAGGTCTCAGAGAGAGCGCAGCGAGAGCGCCGTCCTAGTGGGAAAATGTACATGTATAACATTACATTGCATTCTTGTTGCAGAAGAACCGGCGTAACCTGGTGAATAGTAACGATGTGGGGATGAGGAAGGTGATGGGGGATCATCAGTGTGGAGACGGCGGCAAGTTCGCCGGGACTAACGTGAGTTAACCCGCCGCCTTCTTCTTAATCATGCCGTTGTCCATCCAATTTCACACCTATTAAACACCGCAACACAACAAAAACGTCGGCTCGTCACAGTCTAGTAAGTCTACAAAATATACAAAATATGGCTTAAACGCGCCTTTAGGCATATGTCCCTAGGGAAGGCGGGTCTATTCTTCATTACTTTACTGGCAATTTTGTGTACCCTATACAGATAACCCGTTTTAGTTTGTCCCTTTAATTGAATTAGCGGGGCTGAGGTCTCGGCGAACTGCTACAAATAGAGTAGAGGCAGGGCAGCCGGGGTAGACTTTCCCGCCATAATAGACAGAACTCCTTTCAATTTTCTGGGCATTAGGCAAAGCGGGAGCAATTTTCCGCCTAAAAGCATCGTGGTGTATCCCTCACAGCATACATTGCTGTCCGTACAACAGGAGATCGACTGGTGCTAGTTGTTCACGCTACTTCTACTCGCCAGGATGTTCCGTCTTGATTTACTCGCTGTTTTTAAACACTTCGTTTGATCGCACTGTTCTCCCTATTTTTCCATAGCTTTAAAAGAATATACAGACATAAGACATTTGGCTGATATGTAGAGAAGTCTGATAGTATCGACCCTCTGGTATTCTGCATGCTTTTATTATTAATGTTTCATTTTTTGAAAGAATTCGGTTCATTACCCTTTATCGCAGTATTGAGATATTTGGCATCCAGTCGACATTGTGTTATAATAGATTAAATGTATTGTATGCTTTAATATACACAGTCGTGTATTGATGTAGATCCATGAGTTTGGCAGTGTGCCGCGATGTTGATGGATTGTTGAAACCTACCAGGCCGTCTGTTGTCTGTACGCAGAATATGTGATAATGGCTAATAGAAATGACTCACAGCTAACAAGTCATAATTTTCTAGGAAAGTTATGCCCCGAAGATGACCCTTTTATTTTGTTGTTTTGCTCTTGGAACGTCATGCTGTGCAGATCACTCCTCTTTGATGATTTCCAGGGGGTCTCCCTACGTTTTCATTTAAAAACGCCTTTCGTAGAAACATTTGCCTTACAGACCAATGTTGTTTTTAGGAAAGCTATACCTTTCATGATGTTTGTGTAGTTATACCTTATAGACCAAATTTGTTTTTCTGGGAAAACTATATCTTGCACTATGTTTGTCTAGATAAACCTTTAAGATCTGTGTTATTTTCCTAGAAAGGCTATATACACGTTACATATCAGTGATTTTCTAGGCAAGCTATGTCTCACACAGATCTTTGCTGTTTTTCTCAGAAATCCTATACGTTACAGACCATAGATGTTCTTCTTGGAGACTTATACCTAATACAACGCCCCTCCTTTGGCTTTCTAGGAAAGCTACGCCTTCATCACGACCTCTCGTGTGGAGTTCGACTATCGAGACAAGTACAACTGTCAACTCCGGACGGTCGGCAACTACTTCTTACCCTACGAACTCGGTCTGCCCTTCCCCAAAGGCTCCGTCTTCAAGGACATATTCGACAAGATAATCATCGAGTAAGTCTTCAACAAAGTACTCGTTCGGGCAAGTAAATAGAGTTATCTACCAACACTTGATAACGAGATCTCTGTAGCTTAGACTGGCTTAGTTGTGATTGCAAAGAGTTTATGCAAAGAAATTGCCCCTATAAATGTAGATTTTCTTTTGCTTTTTTGAAAACTTTGTATCCATATATATTGAGCAATTTGTAAGGTACGAAGAAAGCAATCAAATTATTAATAATTTGCAGTTCTAACAGGAAATCTCGCCAATAGACCACTTTTCTTCATATCTATTGCAACTTCAAGGGAAATGTGTGCACTCATTGTACCCAATGCAATAGTCAGTACATTTCCAATACGTCAACACACTGTATGATGAAAACTACTATGTAACAGGTTTTGCACCTGAAATACGTACTTCATACGCGTTACCCACATGTTTAGCTTACCAAGTGTATGCTTAGCAGCCTTACAGTTGGGATAATATTTATACCAGTAGTTTATTCAGTTACAAACCCTGGGAATGACATCTCGGTTGGCGCAGCTACCCGTCTTTGGAAAGAGACGTGAATTAGCGGTCCCGTGCACAAGGGCATGCCTTGAAAAAGTTAAATGGGATGAAAGGGCAAACCTTCCTTGTAACTCTGCTACTGAAACAGCAAAAAAATCACATTGTGCCATTAGGCACTATATGGTCTTACGCGTTTGCCTCTAAGCAATGCCAAGGTCTTAAACCGTCAGTTTTTTTATGAAGCATTGTATATGAACAATTCTTCATTCTTGCCTATCTGACGATGTTCCTCCAGCATGCAGAATGACGGCACCTTACAGAAGCTACAGATGAAGTGGCTGATGAGCCCGGCCCGGCAGTGTCCGGGAGAAGACGCTACAGCCATGCATGTGTTGGCTCCAGACGGTCTCGCACCTATGTTTGTTGTGGTCGGAGGGACCATCGTTCTCGGGGTCGTGGTTGCCCTGGTGGAACTGATAGTCTACAAGGTCCAGGCCAAACGGGAGCGACGGGTGAGTCTACCGTTGTAGTTGTGTCGGAGGATAAGTTAAAGAAACAAGTGCCACACCACCTTTTTTTTTTTACTTTAATTAACTTCATTCCACACCATTACAAAATGACATCATGCAAATGTGTTTCATACAAATACAGGTCAAAAGTATATAAGTCCCCATTGATGTCTAATAATTTGCAGCAAAAAGCAGAATCCGAAGATAGCAGTCACTGTATATAGATCCCCTTTATGTGGTGACCAGGTAGATGCTTACATGTATCTCTAAAGACATTGAGCCAAGTAATTGTCCTTATTATTTTTGTTTGTTTCTTTTGTCGGTATTTTTGAGTGCCACTCTAAACGCAACGGCTGTGTCAAAGTTGTGCGTCTTTCATAGAGTTATCAGAACAAAGAACCCCCTCTGCAGTTCTCACATTGACTTAGAAACGTTTGCCAATGATCTAGTCTTCAGATTCTTTCCTTCCATAAAACAACATTTTAACAGCTTCACATAATCGAACAATTATGACAAGAACGAAGTACTAATCACTTCTAAAAGTAGTCAGGCATAGAAGATCGAGAAGAATGCGACTATTAAGGCATGGGTCATTAAGTGAAACACGAGTCTTAGGGCAGGATATCGCGGTCTTAAGCTGTTTAGAGATTTAGTGAGGCTAGATTAGATCTTAATTGCACCTTGGTTGTGATTAATGTTTACCACATTATAACTGCATCGCTTAGTATTGCTTAAATGTTGTTACATTGTAGATAATACATCTTTGATTTTTACTTTCAAAGTCGTATTTCTTGTACCGAAATAGAGGGCACAGGGGTCAATGTAGAGTAAATCTTAGCATCTTCTTTTTCAGGAGAAAGATGTCGGTATTGGAGACCAGAAGAGAGGTTGTTGTGACAGATTCCTCAGCTCCTGCTGTGTTGGGAAAGGGGACAAGAAGAGTGTGTCCTCCAAGGGTGACGACAGCGATAGCATGGCCAAGGTTCCGGAGCCGCTACCTCCCCTCGCCATGCCCTTCCCTGTCAGCTCCAAGGAGGAGGAGGAGGAGGCCAGCCGTGCTGACGAGCTGCTGGCGAGACTGGCCGCCATGTCTAATGCTGCGGCCGCGCTAGGGCCGACGGGGGATTACCGTTCTGCGCAGAACGGATTTCCCAAGCCGCCCGCTAACCCCACTCTTAATCAGGGAGTGAAGCGGGACGTCAGCGGAGTCAGTAAGCAGGGCACGTTCCGCGTGAGCACGCCAGATAAGGAACCGGCCCCGGCTCCCCCCAGCGACTTTAGAGCCTAGCTTGGCAAAGCTGATTACAACTTTACTACTGTGTAAGCCATTTAGAAGGTTCCAGATGAGAATTCAAAAGGTTAAAAGTTATCCAAGCTTAACACTGTCAGCATGTCTTCTCAAACGCCAGTCTTAAAAAGTCAACGCAGAACTTATAGATGGATTAAATAGTGGCGAGTGCAAAGGTATTAAAGTCACCTTGCCATCAATAATGTTTAATCAAAGGTTAATTGCAAGGTTGTATCTATATAGGAACAATTTCTACGTGAAGAATAGATTGATTTTAGAGTTTGATTGTGCACTGTTCGCGGAAGTGTACTAGAACGAGCTGTCACTGACTTGATGATGAACTACACGGACTTTTCTTGTTCCCAAATGGAAGGCAATTTCTCAGAGCTAGCGTGGAGAATATAAGCTGCCCAAGTCGCCATGTTTTATTCAGAACGCCAGCTGTAAGAGTCCATCGTACCCCGGATAGAGCGAATCTCATCACTCATCAAGTAATGATGACATTCACGCCAGACTATCCAATAATCCGAGCGAACGGCAACAACTCGAGCGTGTGAATCGGCGCATCACTCGGAAAACAAAATGAAAAATAGCGCGGATTTGCGCATCACGGTAATGGTAGGGAGCTCGGCAGGGCGCGATGAGTGACAAGGTGTGGCCGATATGACGCTGGGTCACAAACTTTACCATCCAGTAACTTCCGTGCCGTAAAGAACTTCAAAAGCCCAAACAGCTATCAAAGTGGGCTTATTTGGATGGTATGTTACGGGACACAGCCAAAGCAAAAATAACGTATTGTGAGTTATGAAAAAATATACACCAATAAAGGCCTCATTACAGTTACCCCTTAGTCTAACTATTTGACCGTTGGGTCAGTAGAAGATCTGGGAACTAGTTTTCACTATGTCATCATTTCTTTTTCAAATATCATGCATAACGAAAATGATTTCTATGACTAAGCGCTAACCTTAGAGCAGTGTCACCATGATTGCAGTAGCCACTGTGTTGCCCTCTGGGATGAAATGAAGCATTTCAAAAAGCCACAGATAGATTGAGTCCCAATTATACGGCTCTCCTGCCTTAATGCTCCAGGCCGTATTTGGGTCGCATCCAAGTACACTTACGTTGGCCATTTGCCCAATTTTCAGACTTCCCCTGTATCGAACTTGCAATTTCTGCAGGCGATTCGGGCGGTACTTCCATCAGTACAGGGCGCGCGGATGCTTTTAAGGGAAGCTTGTGTAGTCTGCACACGTCCAGGTTCATGTGTTTTTAACCCGTTAAGACGCTCTTGAATATAAAACAGGATTAAGCAAGTTTAGCCTGTAATCGTCTGGAAGGTGCCGGACCGCTGACTGACCCCTGCTTTAATCACTGTAATCGCTAATATCCTTCTCGGCTCGTTAGATGCCGGTTAACCGGATCAATCTTATCGGGTTAGCACAAACATTAAAACGCCTTTAAGGATCAGGAATTACTTTCTTAACTCTCGATCTAATAAGACGGCTTTCTGAATCAAGGTTGCAAAGTTGCCTAATAAAGGATTACAGAAGGCAAGTGGAATACCAATGATCTCCGCTGCCTTAATTATACATTTGATCAAAACCTGCCATCTTCACGGAAAGTTCTTAAAGGTTGATATGACAAAGTATAACGCTCAAAAAGAAAATCGATATAATGTAAATGAACAGACTAAACCCCAAAGCTGATAATAACCCTCAAACCTAAGCCTATTTTATCCCCATGCACCTGAATTAGAAAAGAGATAATTTCTTGATCTTCAACAGAAACCGATAGTTTGAATCTTTTATCAGACAGCTCTTGCTAGAGATGGTCAGCTTTAGAATCGATGCCATCGCTTCTACGGAGAGAGCGTCTTCACCATGCCGTTAGACACGACCCAAACAGAATCTGACACCAAGGAGCACCCGTGAAAGCCATATGCCGTCTGGGAACACTTTTACGACAGTATGATTGAACGCCGCGCCGTTTTACGGCCACCCTGCTGCCTATTGGCAGTTGAGTGAATCATGGTCGCGCATTGTTCTGCCATTAATGTCGGGTGATGAACAGAGATGATACGCGCACAGGCTACAATGGGTGCACATTATGTACAGGGACGATGCCGACGGCAATCTTGTCCTGGTCACAGCGGGCAATCCTTAACTGCCAGAGGCACAGGCTTACCAACCCGCTCAACTCACAACATGCCCTCAACACGGATTTAACTCGACGAATGCAGCTTGAACCAGAAGAGGTAGAGAAGATCCCAGTTGAAGAAAATAATGGCGCCACCCGGAGTGTGTTCTACTCTCGGGACACGCAGCGATAAGCACCGGATTCTCCACAGCGTGCGAGCGAGAAATCCTTCCAGAATACCTGCTGGAGCCGTAAAGCTAAATGGTCCGTTTATTTGACATGATGAAAGACCGCATGGTTCAGATAATATCATGGTGTGCCGGTAAGGCACAGTTAGATGTATTGCCAAGTCGAGGAAGAGACTAACTTACAAAAGCTCACACACGCTGTGAGAGGTGATCTTACTTTTTCTGGTGCGTGCACTGAAAGCCAAGAGGATTATGTATGTTCAAAGTAATAAAGGTCGTGTTCAAATATCGTGCGGTAGCGCCTGGAAATCAAGAAGAGATTGCAATTGACTAGCATTTCTGTCAAACAAATTTCCCTTAACAAATGTATATTTGAAGCACCTGATACCAAATAAAAGTTTGATACGAATACGAAAAGACAATAGGCTCAATGTTGAATAATAGCAATTGGAAATTTGTTAAAACATTTTTGTGACAACACCAAGAAGACTATCATCCTATTGTTCCTGAACGTTGAACAGAATATTGACGTTGCAATCTTCTTAAGCATGGCGCCTGAAAGATAAAGTACTCTGCTCTAGACCAAAAATTGAACTTGACAAAGCACCATTGTTCAAGATTAAAAGCTTCTCCACCACTACCGCTGGAGTTCGTCAAACTTCGTTTACGGTTCGAAGCGCTTCTTAGTACAAGTACCGAGACGCCAGCAAGACGGAAGGAGGATTTATCCTAAAGGCCCTCTAATCCCTATCTCCCCATCCACTACTCCCCGCAGATACGAAAAGTACGAGCACATAAACAAGTCCCTTTATCAGCGGCGGTGTGCTGATCCTCAACCCGCGCACTCAAGCGTTTTCACTTTTATTATAAATAAGATACTCAGTGACCAGAGTGCGCGGACTCGAGTAAGCACCGGGTTCTGCGGCTATCCATACGGCCTGGCCATGGCTATTGGAATAAGACATCGTAAACAGCCATAGAGAAGACAAAGGTCGAGATACCCGTTAGAACTAAGTGATGCGGCACATTGGTATTGGAAAATCTGAAGGCTGTGGGCTTACTGAAGTTGACTTGAGTACGATGAGCATCTGGTAATTGAAAAAGCAGCTCCGTTCTCCTTCACGTGGGCTCTAGACGCCAAGGTGAACGTCTCCGGCAAGGCATCCAATAAGAAAAGGACGATTACCGCATTACTTCCAGTAGAATAAAATCAAGTGACTTTTGTAATGGGTGAAATGCTCGCAAGGGGTCTTCCGAGCGAGTTCCTTCCCAGGAAATGAAATCGCTAAGCCGGGCTGCCGCCTGATTTATTTCTCGGAGTCAGAAGGAATTCTGAGCACGCTCCAAAGAAGCACTTTGGCAAGTTCAAGACATAATACTGATCATGCAATAGCGTCGTCCATCCATTTGGGTGTTTGCGTTAGGATGCTATCTTTAGGCCGTATGACTGGAACATCTCCAGGGTACTGAAATTACGGTAGTTGTTTGTCTGGTGGAGACTTTTCAACTTTTAGAAACTTGTGACCTATCAAAACTCTTTTGAAAAAAAAAATTGTCAGTAATTATCCTTTCACTAGTTATTTAGAAATAACGGTGCTTAATGGTTATATCTATAAATGGCATGACTAAGCATACTTGACAGATGCAACGCTAGGGGCGACATTATATCTCACGCATATTTGTTTGACGTCTCTCTCTCTCTCTCCTATCGGGATTTAATTGTATCCAACTATGTATTACAGTCGCCGCTTGTTTATTCATCGCTCATAAATTCTTAATGCTCACCTGCCCATCTTATTACACTACTTTGTACTATCGTTTTAACTGACAGTAGTTGCTGTGCTCGCGTCCATCACGAGTTTCTGCAGCGTGGTGCGCAGGCCTGTGGATGGAAGTGACAGGCAGATTCATCAAGCCAGTCCTTGGCGCCGACATTCATCAGCACCTCCGACGAATGATATACATTACGGCCCCCCTCCCGAGAGCGAGCCGAGAGACTTGCGCTCCGTGACGAAGGTGCAAATGCCCTTCTTCGGGATTAATCTACCCGAGCTTAACTGATGGCAGTGCCTTTCCCTGCTGCAGCAAAGGCTCCTGTATCGTGTGCTCAGTTGGGAATAGAGAGGGCGTGCTTTTTCTATCCAAACTCCACAGTATATCAAGCTAAATATGAGAAGTAGACGATTACAACGACAGACAAATAGGACACAGTCACGATCTGCCAGCATAATGTCTGTAATCGGAGGATGCAACGTTGACAAAGAAGTGCGATCAAAAACTACCTTATAATCAAAGGCACTCACTTCTTGCAGCCCTATTTGTGGTCAATTATCATTTGTATCCCTAGGCATGATGACATGTAAGTGTCTTTAAGATCGGCCAAACGGTGTTATTTTGAACAAATGTTGTCAATTATGAAGCACATTCCTGTCGCCGGTGGCATGTATGCTCTTGATGTTCTGTCAGAAAAATGAGATACCGCTGCGTTCAGACACATCAAAGAGATTCTTTACTGCTACAGTGTCAAGAAAGGCAACTTCCAAACATTTATCTTTCGAATGTTCAAAAGTTAGACAACTCAATTCTCACCCCGAGTGTTGAGGCCTGTGTAGCTATTTGTCAGTCGGCTGGGGAAAACGCAGGGGTGCCATTTACTGGTACAACCCGCGCAGATATCGCCAGATTTGTAGGTCTACAGTCACGTGTACGCTCTAATCAATGCAACAAAAGCGAAAGATAATAGCGGCAATAGAGCGCCATGTCCATTTACCCGGCGTCTCTGGGGTGCTTTCACCAGTATCGTTGACGAGCAGGTTCTCTACTGACGAATGTGGCGCAAAACAAATGGGTGGTTTTCCACGCCGTTACGCAATTATATTTTAATACCCCGTATTTCTGTACTTATGGATTAATTCTGTACTAAACCATGAATGCTCACAAACAGTGTGTTCTTCAAGAACACTTAATTAGAGAAGCCATTAAAATCAGAGTCGGTCCTTTCGGCTCCTCTGAGTTTATTTATTCATTAGTGATTACCGTTTCCTATAACGAGGTGACATACCGCTTCCTAATCTCACATTAAAGCTGCCGGCGCCAGAACGTCGTTCATAAAGATCATGTCGATGTGTTATTGACCACTCCTGTAGCCATTACTATCGGCATTCCCATGGGACATGGCAGAATGTAATATCTATCATGTAAAAGCGAGGCCATAAACATAAAGTTTCATGTCTGTGTAAAAGCCATGACAAGTTGTTCCGCTTGACGAAATAATAAGTTGTAAAGACAGTGACGAATGCTGATTGATTTTCGCGAAGGAAGCACTCTAGCTGCATAGTTAGATGACTAGCTTTGTGAAACACGAGGGAACTAATTAACACACTCCTCACAGGAGCCCTTAGTTCTAATCACCTCCCATAACTACCGCCTCATATCTGCTCCACACAGGTCCCTCTTTTGTAATTATTCTCAATTGTTAGTCTTCTAGAATGAAAAGAGCTTTTCTGAGGTTAGGGCTCTACTCTTTGTTCTCGGTGATTGAGTTGGAAGTGTATGAAATTTTCAGCGATGGACCGATCGAAGTTGTTGACGGTCTGCTCATTATGGTAATGTTGTACGTTTCATCTGTCACATGATAGGTGCGGCGTGTTGCCGTGTTTTTCACAACTCTCAGTGGTAGTTATCCGGGGTCATGAGCACGCCGCTATCCATTCTGCCGCTCCTTTTAATCTTCCCGGCCGCTCTCCCCTTCAGTAAAAGTTATTTCCACTAAAACACATCCTGCCGTACTAATTACTACTTTATGGTGCTGTTGACATTGCTTCGGTGCAATCAGCCTCGCAGCGCGGCCATCCAGCCTGCAGTAATTATGTCAGACAAGAGGGCCGTCCGGAGAAACATCCCTTCCCAATTTGGAGACACCATCTGATGTAATTAGATGGTTAAAAATTCATCTATTCTCTCGTATGTCAACACGGGGCCAACCTGTTGGTTAGGAGAGCGGAGAGTCTTGGAGACGCCTCTAGGATCAGGCCCATTCCCGAGCTGTACGTCGTGTCGTCAGGCCGAACCGGAGCGCCGCTTCTCCCAGCCCGCCACAGAGAACTACTGATAGATGAACATTCTAAGTGACTATTGATTCGATCATTCCCGACGATAAGTCGGTAACCAATGAAATGTTGAAAGACCTCCTGTTGTGGGGAGTTGGAGCTAAGCACGCTCGACTGGCGACCGGCCCGCAATCCGAGACCAGTTGAGCGTTACCGGCGGTGATGGCTGCTCCGTGTGGTGTGCGAGGTGTCGTGGTGGGGCTTCTGTACATGATGGCTTCATTATGGCGAGGTGAGACGGTCTTCTTAGATTAGCCCTGCTTTCTCTGGGAGGTATTAATGTACGGGTCGGGTGGTACAGCCACAGGTCAAATATCAAACGGCTATCGTCTGATTGCGAGGGGGAAACGGGGCGACTTTATGGCGATATCTACGGTACTGAATGCACTCTAGTTGTTACCACCGTTGATGAAAATTCCATATGCTGTTCAGGCCTTTGGACAGGTACTGTAGGTACTCATCCCGATACCCATTCACTCCTGTTGTAGGTCATCATTCGTTTAGGGCAACGCCTAAAGGTACGCAGGAAGCTTTTGTTGTGCAATAGTGTTGTGTCTGTAATACCAGGGTGGAACAGATATATGTGTGTGTAGCTGTAGCTCAGAACCTCAACATGCAGAAAGCCTATTCGTTCTTTTTATCGAATACGCCTCGCGAATTTGTCGTTCCATCACCGCCGCTCGGTCAGAACGGGCAGGCAGGATTCAAACAGCGTGAGCTATCCGTTGTCTTCCATGTCAATCCCACGGGGAGAATTACCTCCGTCTACCCACGAAATTGCTGCAGGGCTCTAACATGTGATATATTACACGCGGGCTGCCTGCGAGCCCAAGCTATGCCTGGCTCGCAGTCTGGATAAACTTTCACAAGGGCTTTAAGACTCACCGTAATTTTGATGCGACAGTTGTGCCCTGAGGACGATCGGCATGGGATCAGTATTCTAAGTATAACCGCTCATGGAATGCGCCCAATAATGTCAGTGTCACCCTCAATATGTCGACAGTTCGGCTAGTCTTTGAGGATGACAATGGCATGCACAAAATTGTCTTCGTATAACATCATATAAAATACTGGGGCAGCCTATCCCACGATGAAAGCACCATTTTTATCCATCTTACCTTCTGTATTTTAAAGAGTGTACTAAACATTGTACTTCTGTGCATGTGAATATATCTCCCGTATTTATCCAACGAAGTCCTATGTTGTTCTGAACTACTTAGAAGTCTGCACATGTCAGGAGATGCCGTCAACATTACGTACACATCTCGCTACGTCAGAGTGCATTTGCCGTTTCCCCGAGAAATGATTTTCGACTTTCTGCCATCAATCGAAGCGTGGAACGTCTCCATCCATCTGTGACACACATATCTCTCTGCCGTGATGAAAAATCAGTATCCATTCCGAGTGCGCAATCATATCCGAACCGCTTGGGTGCAGACAGAAAAAATCATCTCTACCACATCAACTAATGCCTGGCCTGGTTGTCATGTAACTGTTGTGTTTCCACCCTCAAACTAGCGTCCCAATCTAACGCGATCTGACACAATTTTTATTTGATCGCTCAACGAAATTTCATAAACAAATAAAAGCTATGGGTAAGTGGGGAACTTTGTGCTTATTGTGATTCCGCTTGTTTCTGGTCTTTAAAAGCATAATTTTCTTCTTTTTTTATCTTTTATTGTATTATTTTGCTTGGTTTTGTTTGTTTTGATGTTTTGAATTTTTGAGAGGCTGTCGTTTGTCTGTTTTTGTATTATGCACTGAAATAGATCACAAAATAGACCACAAAAACTTATCTTTTTAGGCTTTGTGTTTTATAAGTTGTATTATCAGTAATATTTATTTTCTATATTTTGGAAAATATCAATATCATACAATCAATAACATTGAAGAAGAATCAATCTTTACTTCTGGATACTTTATTTATTTATTTATTTACTTCACAAACGCATACAATCAATAGTTTCACAAATCCAATTTAGGTCGCAGGCAGATTGCAATAGGATCTCCGTCCAATGGAATGGCAACCTTAACGACTGTTTAAGATGACCTTTGTTCGATCTGTACCTATCTACAGCACACCAAGTTACTAATTAAGGCTACAACTGAAGCATGCGCGCTCCAATTAATCTCCCCTCTCACTGATCGACATCGCGGCATCGCGTTTTTCCGTCAGAGTGTATCCCTGAACGCGCAAATTAAAGACGGGTATGAAAAATTAAACAACCAACGCGTCAACTGTGGTATTCCAACCTACTCTACTCGTCTACTCAATACATTAGACGGCTTATGTGGTAAAACTCTGTACTGGGGTAAAACTCGTATATGCATGATTTGGACTTCTAAGTAATCCACAGCTGACAATTCGCAATACACCATGCGTGAAATTGATCGCTTATAGCCAGAGCCAATATTCCAGTAATTCACACTTAGTTATGATGTGCGAAATTAAAGCAGAGTTAATATTTATGGTTGCTCTTCTTGTAAAGAAGAGATTCTTTGTTGATGAAAGTTCTGAGTAGACAAGCTTAAGACTGGTATCGATTATAAAACATGATGGGGAGATTGTGTCCACGTCAGATAACCGGCCGAAAAGGCAGATTAATTGACTTTTCAGGGTAGACAATATCTTAATGGGGAGGATCCATCTTTCAATGAGAGTGCCCGCCGAGTATCGTCCTTTCCACTCTAAAGCAATTTACCACAAAGCAGGCTCTTAATTGTACATCCTTTGGCCAAACTTTCTGTTTCCGTAGCAACGTTTAAAACATCGATCGATCTCCTACTCTCCTAATGTGAAAGGGCTCAGATTGAATGCGGATAAGTGCGTTCTTAGAGCTTGTTTATTACTAGATCTACTCAGGAATCCGGCTCTCCAACAGTCTAATAAATGATAAGGGACTCTTGCAGACACGTCGCAATTAGATCTGCTTCTCTCAAGTAATTTGTTCTCTGTATTCATGGTGCTGCTTTTCTCCTGAACAGTCAGTGCTAGTCTGAGCAGAGGGGTACTTAACATCGGAGAATCCGTTCGCTTTTTACAACTTCAAGAATCAAAGAGTACTCCCAGCGTCATTGCCTTTAGATGGGAGGGCCTTACGTTTTAATGCATCTCCTCAAGTTTTATATCACAGGGTCATTAAGTTGACGACTCTGAGGAAAGCTCCCTTGGAATTTTGAAGAACGTAGTGTAATAGATTTGGATGTACTTCCCTGGAAGAATTTTGCTCTTCTCGCATTGCCGTGTCACCTGCTACACATGCACAGGCGACAGAACCAGGGTGTGACCGCTCCTGATTGACAAGCCACGTGATGGCTTTTATGTACACATCCACCCTCCAAACGTAATAAGTATGTCAAAATCTATCACTGGAACGAAAGTTGGGAGAAAATTAGACGTCTGTCCCGTGGGGCGCGTAACCACCACCTGGAGGCGTTCACCGGAGGTGCACGCGGAATATCCGCACTGTCACGCTCCGTGCGTCCCGCCAAACCTTACGGTTGCCCCCGTGCTGATGAAAACACATCTGTAGCGTGAGCAGTGCTTACGGCAGTAAAAAGCCATGACAAACAGACGGAGTGTGCCTAACATCAGCTGTTGGGAATTGCAGGACTGATAATGGGGACCGTGTCACTGATATGTCGGCCTCCGTAACTGTTAGCAGGCGCAATCATCATTTAGAGCAAGGCGGGCTGCCACATTGGCGACACATCAAAACCGCACGGGCATCAGTTAAGGTGGCTGTTTAATATTTATGAGGGCTATCTTTCTGTGGCCGTCCAGTAGATGAATTCCTTCCGCAGTGAAGACGGCTTACCTGGGATCTATCTGTGGCAAGACGCTCCTCTGACCTGACCCTATGCCCACTGCCATTCAGGTTTTTATCACTGAGCCACCAGCACCCAGCCAACTCCACGGTCGTTTAAACATCTGTCATAAAAAAACTTTGGGTTATCAGTACACCTGGAGATTGCTGGGAGGCTGACACTTCGCGTTTAGAATGGCGTGACGGCGCTATTTACGACATCATAAACAGTATCTTTCAAACCCTGCAGGTGATATCGTGTTATACGACTGCTGCCCGACTGACTTTGCACGCTCTAATACACAGAAGATGGGATTTTCCTGTCACGACCGTCTGAAGAATTCCAGGAAGATTATATGCAGGCGTCACCATGACCATCAGGAAGGGTCTTCACCACCCCATCACCCGTCTGACACAGTCTAAAGAAGTACCGCGCAGATTAACGCAAACTCAGTAAACCTTCGCGACCGAGACCTCGGAAGGAAATTAACCTATCTCCAAAAGCAAGCCTGACAGACTAATTAGATTTTCCAGCCTGTGAAGGCGTCCAGGCAGATTTGCAATTGTAAACATAGAGGTTTTCTTATCTATATTGTGCTGCAGTAAAGGGATGGAGAGTATACTTCTATTAAGTCCGTAAACGCCCTGGAAAGCATCAGTGCAAATTATGCATAGAGCAGGATCAAATGGACGCGTTAGCAAACCATGTAAGCTAGCCGGTCTCGCTTTGCCTATCATACTCTACGCGATATCCTTGATATTTGTAGTTTAAGTTTATGGCATGCGGTTATAAGATCATGCATTCAATAACTGCGCAGTACAATGAGCGGGCGTTATGGGCAGAGAAGACAACAAACGTACAAAGGGATCACGGAAGCCATCTGGATTAGTAGAACAAAACTGTCAAAACTTAATGCTGTAATTTTGATGGATAGGAAGAACACAACCTCCGTGCAATCGCAACACGCACCTCTTGATGCTCCTGTTGTTGTTCATTGGCAGCGGGATTACACACTCCAGTGATGAATGTGATCTCATAGACCACAGGACACTACTGGAACGTAGTCAGCACTATAAATTTAAACGTACATCTAGACATGTACGTTTTGAAAATTATCATAAAATCACACACAGGATTTCATTGTGGTACACCTCGGATGTCAACAGCAACATTCCCTGTAGAAAAAATTATTTGTAGAGACGTATCATATGGATACGTTGAAACTGAATATATAACCAACACCATGTTTCGTTATTTGACAAAAGAAGAAAATATCGAAAATGAACAGGAAGTTACGAGCCACAAGTTTCAATTCTAAGATGAGTAATGTCAAGTTCTATATAGTTTTCCGCATTTTCGTAGACTACAAATCTCTTGGTATGTTGTGGATATGAAAGGGCGTCAACACGATGTGACAGTCAGCCGTCCTCCTGGGCTGAAGTCACAATTGAAGTCTTAGCGAGCTGTCAGGTCCACATGAATGGGCGCTAGGTCTCGGAGTTCTTCATTGTTCTAACTTCAGTATCTCACAGCACATGCACGACATCTATTATTCTCGGGAGATTTACTCCTGAATAAAGGATACCCAAAGGAGATACTTTCTTGTGAGATTGGCATATCATTTTGAGCCCATGCCTAAGAAGGATCATATATCTGGTAAAGCCCCATTACTTAAGTTGTCCTACTGAATATACTGCAAACTTTGTGAAGGCTGGATTTGAATGACTGCCTTGTACATACATCATGCACAGAGCTATACAGAGCTATAAACAAAGTTATCCTGTAGTTGTCAGGGACACCTCATGTAGTTATGAATGTAATATTTTTTAAATATATACACGAAGTATTTGGACAAATACCATCTACACCATTTACGATCTTCACCGTTGATATATTATATATTTATTGCATTAGATCTTTGTTTAGATATTTGGTCTTTTGAAAAATATATCTTAACAAGATGTCTTAAGGTATTTCGGTTGGCTAAATTGGCATTTTGACCTTCCATTGTTTTCTTATTAATTAATTAAGAAAGAATAGAGCCGTAACGAATATTGATATATGGGTATAAAAGAATTCTAAATCAGATTTTGGGGGCCAAATTGATAACGTCATCATTTTTATTGCCCCTAATATTATTTTGTTCTATGACAAAATACAGCACTTTGGTAGATACCACTGCAATGAAATTTCGTTTTTCGTTGCATAATGTTGAAAGCTACAAACTCACGGTTGCTCAAATTGATATCTACTAATGATCTGTAGTAATAAGAAGATGTTTGTTTTCATCTAATCAAAAAAAAAATCAATTCTTAATAACTACAGATCGTTAATAGATATCAATTTGCGCAACCGTGAGTTTGTAGCTTTCATCATTATGCACATGAAAAACATAGTTTCATTGCAGTGGTATGTACCAAGGTGCTGTATTTTGTCATAGAAAAAATAATATTAGGGGCAATAAAACCTGATGACGTCATCAATTTGGCCCCCAAAAAATGAGATTTAAAATTCTGTCATGCCCATCTATCAATATTCGTTACGTCTCAATTCCTTCTTAATTCATTAATGAGAAAACAATGGAAGGCCAATTTAGCCAACCTAAATACCTTAAAGGATCTACGGGCCACCGGGACCGGTGTAGGCTTTTGACAAGAAATTTTACCACGTCTACAATCCTTTTGTAATGAAATTGCGACTCAACAATGAAACATTCATTGTGTAATTGTCCTTACTGTTAAGACCTATTGACGTTAACCGCACCGTTTAGACTGGCACGTTGGTCACAATGTACCATTATACATACCCTCGGGTCAGTAATGGATTTCTGCCGTCTCGCCTTATTTCTTTTCCTAACCAGATAGGAGCAGAAAGCACAGTAGAAGTGACTTAAGGACACCGAGTACAATAAAATAGATATTATGAGTCCTTAGTATCCATGAATAAGACTTAAAGAATGGGGTCACTGTAGGCAGACTATTGATGGTATTAAATACACATCAGGAAATAAAAACATCATCTTCATCGTTTGCAAACGCATTTCTGTTTCGCGGCGACCGCAGACACACAGAGGTCTCGCCAGGCCTATATGCGTCACCCTAATGTTTACTGAAGGAAAGATGAAGAATAACCGATGTTGTTGATTACATTCGCAACGTTAGATACTGGTTTGGAACACATTACAGTCTGGTCTAGTCTAGCACACTGCATTAATCCATACAGGTGACATATTGCATAGCATATCATATAATGGTAAAATCAGTGTTGTGTATTTCTGCTTCCATCTTTCTTCTGAATCAGTAAAATTAAGTCCCAGAAGTATTTCTTCTACCTGGAGGCGATAATATGTACACCACAGAATCTACAGTTGGTTCCAGGGGACAATGTACGGCTCCAGTACATTTATTGAGGAGCTTGGGGCCATAATATATTGTGTTTTTCCGCTATAGCGTTGCCTGACTCCCCTTTAAGTCATCGCGTGCCGTCACAGGAAAGGAAATGATTCTGTAGCTTAACGTTCAATTTTGTTCAGAATCCGGGTGAAAAATGGCCTGTCTTCTCACAGCATATCTGATGCCGTTTCGATTCTGGATCCGTAGCTACTCTTCCCCCTCCATTCGATTCTCGATGGTTAGCGCTCGCTTCCTGGATAAAAGATTTCACCACAGTTGGGTCTAATCAATCGACCCCACATCACTCTCCAACCAAGAACAATTTGGTGCGTGTCGTTTATAAGTAGCGAGCAGGGACTTGTGCAAATAACTTTTCCGTGCGCCGATGATTCCTGAGTTGACCTGATTTTTCACCGAAGACAAATGGATAAACATCCAACCAATGGCGACACACGCACTGGATTGTTCACCGGAGCGAATCGTTATAACTTTAAAATAGCTGTAATAATATTCCGAATTGATAACCAAGTGCATCGCCGCGTGAAAATAGTTAGTACAAGATTATGTTATAGTTGTTCCCTCGGGGAAGATGGAGGCGGGGACCGCCTATCGGACTTGTGGCGTTTGCCGTTCAATATTGACCGAAACGAGGGTCAATATATCGGGCCTACGGTGGGATGAGTGGCTCGTAATGGACATGCAGCAATCGCTACGCAATAAAAAAGCACAGAGATTCATAAATCAGTTGTGCGGTGACCTTTCCGTCTCAGATTGTAATGGAAGAAAGGATCTACCTTCCGTAACACGAGCCTGATCATGTGCTAAAGCCTCCGAAATTGAAAGCAAAGTTTCATCCTACCGGAAAGTTTTATGTGGAAGATTCACTCACAACCTGTAACACGATATGCTATTTTCACCGGGGCATTACATAACTCTGGTAAGAGTTATCAGTTTGGTAATACTGTCATTAATCTTAGACAGTCAATGTACAGGGATGGTTTAGAAATATCATCAACGGAAGTACAGGTGACATGGCAGTAGTAAATATTTGTATTGAACTATGAAGGATATAAACAAGCGCTTCCCTTGCACTCGGTTACGTTTTGGGATCCATGTTCGGTGAATCAGGACAGGAGTCGTTATTTCCCCGTTAAAACGGATATGGCAGTTGGTGTCTTAGTGTGAGTACGCTGTGATGTGGATATTGTCTGTATGTGGAAGCATTTGGTTTAATGGAATACTTGGAAAATTAGAAGTATGTTTAAGTTCGGGTCCAACGATGTTGTTGAGAGCTTGGGATTACACCCACATAATACTTTAATGGGATGTCACTAGGGGTTCCCCAATTGTTAAGGTGTTCTTCTCTTTGTTATAACAGGCAACTTACACACATGTTCTTTTTCTCCCAGCCAATGCTGCTTCGTACAAAGTGCAGCCCCAGTCGGCGGCGGTGCTGCGGGGCAAGGCCGTCACGTTGCCGTGCACCTTCAGCGGACTCACCGGGGAGGACGTCGTGGTGTGGGAGGGACCTCCCGACTTCCGCATCATCTCCATGGACACCAAGGTGACGGCTGGATACGGGAGACACTTCGTCATCGGGGACAGGACGACGGGGGAGTACAACCTGCAGATCTGGGGGGTGACGCTAGGGGACGCGGGGGGTTATCGGTGCAGTACACCCTCCGTGCCAGCGGCACCGAACGCCGTGCTTTCAGTCATCGGTGAGCCAGGATAAAAGATTTACTTATGAAAAATATAAATATAGCAGGTTTCAAACGGTCGACTACAAAGTACATAGTTCAAAAACATGAAGATCTTAACGTTCTACTTACTAAACAAAAACAAAAAAACATTAAATCTTTAACCCTATCCAGACTGGGGTTAAAGTGCCCGCGCAAACTTTGACCTCCTATAGCTCCCAAACGGCTTGTGCTAGAACAACCAAACTTGGTGAGTTTTCCTAAAATATTGTTGGCAACAATTTTTAAAAAAATTGGTAAGTTTATGATTTTTCGTGTTGCCATGGCAACGGGTTTCTGAAAAACAAATTTTACAAAAATCACTAATTTTGGTTTAAACAATGGGATTTTAAGAGTTTCTTGCTAAACTAAACTTCTTTTCATATATCTTTAATATCCAACACATCTTAGTTAAACATTTATAATTAAATATTCATAAATTATGCTAATGAGGCGACGTAATTGGTCAAAATCCAAGATGGCCGACAATGTCATGATTTAAAGTATAACAAGCTTATTTTCACTCAGATTTCATCACTACGTGGTATTTTCTTACAGAAAACATTCATGTGAACATTTCTAATTTATTTTCATAGGGTTTTGGCGTTATATGTTGAAAAAAATGTATCTTGAAAAATTAAAGGTTCATAATCCAAGATGGCGGATAGGTAAACTACAGATGACGTCATTCTATGACGTCATTTTTACGTCGTTGCGTCGGCTTTTGACAACAGAAGTCTTATAACACTAAAATATTAATAAGAAACCTTTATTGGTAACTTTTTGAGTAGGATATTTAGGTATTATGGGAACTCCCCGTTTTAGCCAAAAAAATAAAATACTGACGTCATAATTACGTCATATTACGTCATAGTGATATCAAAATTTTTAGGAATTATAAAACTCGTCTAGCACAACACCCCCTGCAAATTTGGTGATCGTACAGTAAGCCGTTTTGAAAATACGAAGGGGGTCGAATGAGCCCCCCCCCCCCCCCAGGCCAGGAAGGCCCAAAAGCCAGTCCTGATAGGGTTAACCCAATCAGAACCGGCTTTTTTGGCATCCTGGACCAGGGGGGGGGGGGGGGTGGCTTTTGAGGCCCTCCACTTTTAAGTCCTCTAACTCTTGAACGACGTGCCGTAGGGCCACCAATTTTCAGGACATGATATCGACAAAATATCTCACAAGCATTTGACGTTTGACGTTACATGGACGTAAGATGACGTAATTATGACGTCATCAATTTGATTATATTGGCCGGACCCATGAAAAAAGGGTATCTCAGAAAACTTCAAGTTATACTACAAAAATGTAACAACAAGTGCAGATAACAGAATAATAATATTTATTACGACCTGTATTGCCAATAGCAACATCGATGACGTCATAATGACATCATAAAATGACGTCATGCACATCTAAGATACGAGTTAGGCTCCGCCATATTATATCCACCACCTTGAATTTTTAAAAGTACTTTTTTTGCAACAAATAATCACAAAGGGCAATGGAAATAGACTAAATTCATTCATTTAGATGGTTTTTGATGAAAAAATACCAGGTAGTTACAAATTTTAAGGGATAATTTATAGCTTGTTATTCTTGATCTGGCCATACGGTCCGCCATCTTGGATTTTGGGCTGATGACGTCATCAAATTAGCATAATTTATGCATATATAATTAAGAAAGATATGCTAAATAATATCAGATTTTATTCATGTAACAAAATAGCAGTAATATAGCAAATAAATGTGAAAAATACATTGTTAGAACCAAAAATAGTGATTTTGGGCAAAACTGCCTGTCAGCAAACGGTTGCCATGGCAACACGAAAAGATGGAAAATTTGTCAAACTTCGTTAAATTATTGCCAACAATATTTTAGGAAAACTCACCAAATTTGGTGGCTTTAGCGTAATGCGTTCTGGCGTTATAGGCCATCGAAGTTGGCCTCAAAAGCCCCCCCCCCCCGGTCTGAATAGGGTTAAACATCTTGTAGTGTTAGAACCGGTTAATAGTGAACCTCAGTATCGTTCTAATAATGTTTTGCGCATTTTCCTATATTTTTGCAATGCAAGGCCTGTCACAGCTACATATATATTCCAATCTGCTTATAGCATCTGCATCGATCTAATAAAGCACTCTGCAAGTAATAAGCAAGACAGCAGGAAGTTTTACACGTTCTCTCACGGCGTAAATTTGTCTCATGCTAAGCGTTGTTGGGAACAATATGAAACTCGATTCATCTTCATAGATGCTGCAACTTTCAGCCATTCGGTACTAAGAGCAGGAAATAACTGCAGGAGCCATTTTGAAATGCTAAGTTTTAAAACATTAGAACCAATCATTAAAATCCTTGTAAAGTTTCTAATGGACTTCTATAAGTTAAAACTAAAAGTGTCAATCATTTGTAACAGTTCTAATAGAATGAATATTAACGATTTCACATGAAGGGTTTGGAAAATATGTGCATCAAAGACACAGATTGATTTTACACAGTACCGATTTTTCGTCGTCTAATGCAAACTGTTCGTGCAGAAACTATATAAAATGAACAATTTAGAACAACGCCCACGCAGAAATTCCATCGTCCATTTGTATTCCCTAAGGTACATGTACATGTAACCACATAAAGCAGTGCTAAATCAAAGCCGCACAGCAGTACGTTAGCTCCAAGATAATGAGAACATCAAGATTCAATCAAGAATAAAACCCCATCGATAAATAACTTTGCTTTGGTAGAAATTGTAAAATAGCATAAATCACTTGCTTAATACTCGTATTTGCCATACAAATTTATGCCCCCAGCGCAGTGCCCTTCCGTAACTTGGCCTTGACCTACCCTGCTCTCGTTTCCATCACGTATTCCAGATAACCTCCCAAATTTCTCCACGGCCTTTTGAACAATGGCGACACTGGTACGGGCGTGCATTGAAAACAATTACGCTGTCGTATCAATCACACCCGCAAGGGGGCTTCAGATATTAAGCAGTTCCATCACAGAATAGGGTACTGGCCATCACTCAAAATCTCAACCTTATCTGTATTTAATATGACATAGAAATCCAAAGTTTCATAAGATCATTTACGAATATTCCAGGTCGTAACAACTCTTTCTACACTATAGTATTATTAACAAGTGTCCAAAAAGGTTCAACAATTTCTTTACGGTGAAGGAATCGACGTTTGTAGCACGTGTTTTCTGATGACGTTTTGATATCGACTGATCAATAAAAGATGTGTACACACATAAAATAGACCTAAATCTTTTGTTGACCAACCTTGAAATGTCTCATGAATTTGATATTTATCTTACATTTTCCAAGACAGTGTGCTCTACAAGACTCATTCTTTAAAAGTGCAGGCCACTGTATGTCATATGTGAACCATGGTAGAAGGCCTCTTTTATTGCCCAACAGATGGTAGAAAATGAATTGGACAAATTCTTTTAGACCGTGATATACAGACTGTTTGTCATCAATCATAAAAGATGTCGAATCCGAAGAGGTCTGCTTGTGGTATATCGGCTCTCTTGAAATCTGCTGAAGTCAAAGAAAGATTTAAATAACCTATACCGTCTCATACATTGTATATACACAGATTCACTTTGAACACTTGGTTTCTTAGTATTAGAAGAATGTTACTGTTACATCGCATAGTGAATCGTATATTTGTTTCTTTTGTGTATCGTATATTTGTTTCTTCGTGTATCGAATATTTGTTTCTTTTGTGTATCGCATATTTGTGTCTTTTCATACAAACAAACAAACAAACAAACAAACAAATAAACATATATGAACATTAGCCCACACAAACTATTTGTAACTATTTTATTCTATTTTTAGTTCCACTGGCGAAGCCCCCGGAAATAATCGGCGGGAAGCGGCCCACTCCTGTCGGACAACGACTACTCCTCACCTGTTCGTCTCAAGGAGGCTACCCCCCTCCCACGCTGTCCTGGCTAAACGGAACCAAACTTTTAAAGAGAGGGAAAACTCCGCGGAACCAAGACATGAAGCAAACATCGCTTGATTTTGTTATTAATAAAGTGAAGAAATGGGACAACGGGAACAATTTGACCTGCGTAGCTGACCAAGGTCTGCAGGGAGTCGTCAGGCCGATGACGTCATCCAAAATTGTATCCGTCAGTTGTAAGTACTAGTAGCGGTGTCACATCAAATTTTTGACCGTGATAAATATTTCCAAAACACTGCTTCGGGATTTCCATTATGCATGAGGGGGAATAATTGAAGTTTGAAGAATATAGTTGGCGTAGGTATTTTTGCAAAGCAGATTTTGGAAGGGGTCGCCCTGACTTTGGATCAAACCCTATGCACGCACTAACCACCGATAAAAATCGGGCGGAATCAAAATTTGAATCCACACCTGCAGCATACACACTGAATGGGTAACCATTGAAGCGTGTATACATGAACTGTACAAGTTGAAGGTCGTTCCTTTTAGGGTGGCTATCTATCAAAGTAACACCAAGGGGATGTTACAAATTGTCAATATGTCCTATTCCACTCCCATTGACTGTAATGCCTTGTACCCCGGCAATGATGTTTATATGGACAGTACAGCTTGTTTTACGAGAGTGAGGCAGTAATCCATAAATGGAGACTTTCTCTAGATAGCTGGTTAGGCTTTAAAAAGGATATACAAGTACTGAAATGAGATCTTCATGCCTCAACTGTCACATTTATCTGAAAAATGGCCACCATGGTAACAGGCGTCATGCCGTCATGCCGGTCACGCTAGCAAGGAAAATTGCCTTCCTGTAGCGACAGTATATTTGTCAAAGTGTTCTGCAGGATATGGACACCGATAGTTTTGACGTACACATTCAAGGCATCCTTGCTTCTCATTCTTTACTTTTTGGGTCAAGATTTTTAATCCTAATCCTACAGATTTGTACAAAAGTTGCTTCTAAAAATCAACTCACATATGAACAGATGCATTTGTAATCTTATCAACTTATGTTGTTCTCCTCTTCATGTTTACACAAAATGTGCAGATCCACCAACAGTAACAGTTCCAGAATCTTCCAAACGTGCGAAGGAAGGTGACCTGGTCAACCTGACGTGTGTGGTGGATAGCAACCCGCCAGCTGTCGTCACATGGAGGAAGCTGGGCGGGGCCTTGAACCAGGGTGTGACTGACAGGTGACGTCACCACTGTTGGCATGAATTTCAAATTAACATTCAAGTACACTTCCCAATTTAGAACTATCACATAGCTTGTACATGATAAAGTAGACGCGTGGTAGCATAAATGCTCATTTCGGTTCGCAAAAATCACCTTGTAGATATGATTGCTCTGCAGCTCAGAAAAATGGCCTCATTGGAAGTTTTGACTGACTAGCTTCGTCGTCTTTAACTATCTGGTCCAATCGCTGTGGACACGTGACTTTCTTCACGTGTGACATCGCAATATGGGTCAGATGTTAGAGAAGTCGATATCGCACGCACCCCCCCCCCCCATATCGTGATCCTGTTAGATAGTTTTGATGCAATCATACCATTGATATGTTGATTCATCTGCGTTATATAAGAATAACATCATGGCACCAAAAGGCCTTACCTTTCCCATGTGTCAGCACGATACCTGGCGACCAGAGGTTACTGTACGATCCTATCATGTTATATTGATCCTGAACTTTATAGATCCCAGTGGAGTTACGACCTTCTGACCGCACACAAGAATGTCATTCAGGCCTCTATAACTTTGTGGCCAAAATCAGCGACAGTGCAGAAATGGCTTGTGAAGATTGATGAATGGCCTCCATTTTTGTTCCCAGAGGGCAGACATTGTCTCTACCAAAGGTGAGCCGGCATGACAGCGGGATCTACCAGTGTAATGCAGACAACGAGATCTCTCCACCTGGTATGGGCACTGTCAGCTTAGATGTATTATGTAAGTATTGACCATTTCACTGGTGCAAATGCAAGTTAATAAATGTTAGATAATAATAACTTGTAGGCCAAAGATAACTATGTGGCCTTACAAGGCTTATTCACAGACTTCTATCAGCGATGATGCGTGACTTTTAACTTCAGCTAGATTATAAGGTTCTCTAATGCTAGGAGAAAGAGTTTCTGAGCTGGTCAGCTATTTAAAGGCATGAATAAGCTCCCCAATCCACTACAGAAAATAAACGTCAACGCTGTTAAAACTGCAAAGGAGGCTACATCCAAAGGTATCCAAGACAATTTAAAGTGTTTATGATTAAACAATACATATTCTAAAAAAACAGGAAAATATCGTATTTCTCACATTCTGTAGAATAATTATTACTCTATAGAATTCTTGTTTATAACTAAATCGAAATTGACCCAAAACAACAAAACTTGTTCATACCAAGCCACTGTGAAAATGTGTAACGCGCGTTCTGATGTTTTATATTAACAAATGACCGTTGTAGTTCCCATTCCGCATTTTGCAGCGGGAGCCAACAAATGAGATGTGCAATTGAGCACCTGTTTTGCTATGACATTTGGCAAGGCGTAGTTTCACCAAAGATGGAACATATCCATCAGACATGAAAACGTTATCTAACTCGTGCGGGAAGAAAACGTTTCAAGCTTCCCGATGATTTGTGCCCATCGCGGTGTATTCTGGAGCAGCCGCTGGGATTCCCCGCCAATCTAGTCTGGTGCGACCAATCTCCACCGGATAACCTCCAGATTGCTTCTCGCCATGGTTATTGTGATGGAAGCGGTAAATATTGAAAAAATAAATCGTTGAGATATTTCTATACCTAAGCTGATCAATCTGTCAGCATTTAAAAGTTCCATGAAATATCACAGGAACCAAATGAAATAGCATCGATAAGTGTTTGAGAAATGAGACCAGAACAGAACATGTCTCTGTGCCTGTATTCAGGTAACATTCCTGACGCAAATCTAAAATCTATCAATATGTCTTTTCTTCTAGATAACCACAACACAAGGTTCGTGTAATGTCCAATGCAGAGCTGGAGTTAAATTCTCGACACGAAATTCACATGAAACAGATTCTGTATGGATTGATGATCCAGATGTACAATCGCACACCCATTTAGAAAACATGTAATGCATAGAGTCATCAATTGTAGCTATCATTCGAACACAACAAATGTACTTGGTGAGTTGGCTGGTTCACTGATAAGGCTCCAAACCATGATCTATTTTGTAAAGACTGTTGCTCTCTTGTTCAATGGGATCTTGTAGCTTCTTTCCTAAGCAAGACCGAATGGTCGTCAGACTACAAAAGCATGACTGAAAGCATCCTAAGGACACATGGTACATCTAGCAGTGTATAGATAGACATATAAGGACAGTAATATCCAGAACAATGACAAAGCAAACTAGTGTTAAGTTAAGAACTACCTTGACATAAATGAAAACGGGTTTTATAGAAATTGTTATCCCTGGTAAAGTATTCCTGGTTAAGAGGGTATTAAACTACTTTAGCCCGTGCGGAAAACAAGATAAATGCACGATTTGTGCCCTTTGTACTGTTGTTAGTAACAGTTACTTGGCACGCTCCTCGTGTGAATGCTAGACATTTGGGATGGTAATTGTTGATCATAGTATCACTGGCAAATTTTGCTTGGCATGTCCATCGAAGGGCCTGGTACGTAATAGCATATAACTTTTGACCTAACCTTACACCCCACAGGTTGATTCTGAACGTCTAGCGTCTATCTATAAGTTTGATTATGATCAATACCAAGCGGGAAGATACCCCACCAAAGAGGTGACATTTCGAAAAAAATCAAAGATATATTTCTATTTACAGATCAATCCTGGATAGACCCCTCCCTCAATAGCAAGGTCAGTGTCATGTACGGACAAGATGGCTTCCTGCTCGAGTGCTCGGCCAGTGGTAACCCGACACCCCGGGTGAGATGGCGGCGGAAGGATACAAGTCTGTACTGGGACAACCCGCTCCGGTTCCACCGGGTTCGCTATGACGTGGAAGGGACGTATCAATGCGTGGCCACTAACGAGGGCTTTCCTGCAACTACAAGGGACACATATGTCGATGTTGTTGGTAAGTTTTAAGTTACTAAGAAGCAGGAGGAAAAGAGTCTCATCAGTTTTTGCGATCTTTTGCATGCTCAATATTCATGTCACATATTAATCCGAACAGGGCAGAAATCACGTACTTACATGTACTGAAGGTATAGTTAGCACTAAATAATGAGTGTAAACCTTGACTATAACTCACGTCCAATTCTCGTAGCCCCACGGGCGATATATACACTTACAACAGCCATAAAGAGGCAGGTAACTGACGTCGCTACAGATAGCATTAATGGAAGAGCTTTGAAATCTTCCTCATCTTCTACGCTAATATCATCCATTAGTAGAGAATATTTACAATCGTTACAAATATCAACTTCCATAAATGGAAGGAAGTAAGAACCTTTTTGCGTCCGGACGCCATAACGACGACAGGTTTACAAGAGTTAGATGTATCATGAATCATTTCTAGTGCCATTCAGACTTACAGTACTGTTGCAGTTTTTATAACCTCTATGATACAAGTGTTATTATCTGTATATTTATCGCGAACATAAACTTATGTGCCTCAATGTAGCAGATTTATAAGCGTTAAGTGTCTTTTAAATCATCTTTAGCACCTTCAGTGTATGAAGTTGATTTGTCCGGCTGGTGCAATACGGAGGGATACAGAGGCATTACTGTTCTATTCTATCACCTACGATACCACGGTTTGTTTTGAAGATAATACTATCTGCGTCCGTCTTAAAAACATTAGCAGTAACATTTGCTTTTATATCTATCATAATCACAAATATGGTCGAATCATACCTCAATATGACAGGTTTATGGGCGTTAGGTGTCCTGTAAATTATCTTTTGCACACTCAGTCATAAAGTTTATTTGGTCGGTCAATGCCATGCAAAATAGTTTTAAAACTTCTTTGGCGTAACTTTTTATTTATGATTTCAGTTTTACTTCATTTGCGTCCCTTTTGCCCGAATTACCTATTGATGCCTCAATATCGCTGCACCTGCCGTACAATAATAACATCGTGTTAGTGTTCCACCCTCCAAAAGTCAAGGAGTAAGTGATATTGATCTCAATATGGCAGCTTCTACGGCACGCAAATTAATCTTGTAACCACCCCATCAATAATCTGCAGCAGGGCTGGATGGAACGTTCCATCATACCAACATCAGGACCGAGCGGATATTTCATTGTCTTCCGTTAGGAATAATCAATCATCATTAAGATAACACTTACCCTAACGAGCCTAATTGATTCTGGATTGGATAGCTCTAAATGACAAAGCCTAGAGAAGATTTCTTAAATAATTGGAAATTAACCTTCATTTAGAGCATGAAATCCTGTAGAGGCAGGTAAAAGCCATTGTGATTTATGTGCCTTGGTAAATGGTTTTCTTTCCTTAATCCATCCTTTAGCTTTATACGGTATTATTTTTAGATTGACTGATCGTTGGCTTTATTCTAAAAGTTCTATATTGGTTTGAAATCACTCAGATGGCCTAATACGTGATAGACAAGTCACAAAGAACCTTTTTTTCCATTCTCTGAAAGATGTATGGCATCGTAAAGTGTAAAGTGACGAGGCATTCAGGGAATCATATGTTGATACAAAATGGTAGTATAGAGATAAGCTGAACTGTTCATCAGGATATATTCAAAGAAATACTTTTGCTTCGACAACCAGGTAATGAGATACGAGATACAAACATACTGTGTAGGAAGTTTTTACATTGCGATGGTCATTTTTGTCTCCATGCAGGCAGACCATACATACTTCAACGTTCTACAACATTCACAGTTCGGAGAGGCGACACTGCCAGACTGTCTTGTGAGATCGTGTCTGATCCTGTTCCTAAGACCATCCAATGGGCCTGGCGAGATGTCCAAGGATTAGAGTCAGCCCTATCGGGCGGGGAGAATGGTGTTGAGATTACGGAGGAGCTCATACTCGGTGGCAAACTCAGCATCCTGTCCATTAACGGTATTACTGAAGGGTGGAAGGGAACATACATGTGCAAAGGGACAAACATGTTCGGTACTGACCAACGCGAGTTCAGGCTGGAGGTCACGGGGTCACCTCACACCCTGGTCATCGTGGTCGGGATATCAGTTATGGTAGCTGTCATGGCGGCCGTCGCGGCCATCTTTGTTTTCTTCTTTCGCAAGAAATGGTTGGGTGACGACAGGAAGTCAGGTAGAGCCTCTGATTTCAATCTTGCTTAGCTGCATTTAGCACTTTATGTAATATTTTATTTCAATATAAAATGTAAGCAAACCAATCGTTTCAAACTTTCAGTATAAAAGTATGTTAATAACAACCAAAAATGATTTTGCGTTAGATTAGTTCAACAAATGGTGTAATTTTAGATTATCAACGTCAATATGATAAGAAATGGACACAGTAGGCATATTATCATAGTCTTCATGCCGTAACGTGAAGACAGAGTTGCTTCATTGCAGACACCACATCAGTGACAGTGTCTCGTCCGATGCCACCTCCCCCAGGCTACAACAAAAACAAGTTGGATCAGCTGGGTTCTTTGGAGATCAAAGATCTGGACGGATTGATAGAGATCCACGAGATGAACGGCACATTGAAGCCACGCCCTCCCCCCAGAGTAGACAAAGAATGGACAGCTATTGGTCTTTCATATCCAGGTATGAACTGCACTTGCTCTCTCGTATTTATGTACTTTAATAACACTCTCTAACTACCAACAAAATTCAACATAAAGAATGAACAACGCATTCTGGTTCACTTCTGCTAGTGTGCATAGATATTTCCTGCGCATAACTCTGAAGAATTTCTAAGCCAAAGTCCAGGACAAGAAATACCGAATGGTATGACGTTATCTATCATGAGCTTTGGAATAAGTATTCATCATAGAATCGTGATAATAGTGGGGATATGTTTGACTGATTGCAGGGTTAGTGCAGCCATTGCCGCCCTACTCAACAGTAGACCGACAGCAGCCGGAGGGAGAAGACAGAAGAATCGGCAGTCAACAGTCCCAAGTTGGTAAACTTACTCCACGATGTCAATAAACAATAATCGTAATCTCTTACTAAAATCTGTTGATAGACGAGGTGTACGTCTGTAATACATAGTAATAAATGCATAGGAATGTTACCTTAGACCAAATGTTTAAATTTCCTGCATATAGGATTTCCTTCTGTGAGTAATGTTAGACAGGTTGATTAGTCACTTTGACTTTGACTTTATTCAGATCCACTTTTAGCTATTACAACATTATATTGCCAGCTATTCTTCCAGTGGTCTACATAAAATACATTAATACACGCACAACATTACATACATACAAAACATAATATGTACATTGCAAACTGGGTTCTTGATGCAAAACGAAGTGTAAATTTGAGCTGACGTTTTGTTGACGTCGGTCACCTTCCTTGGTCAATACTGACTGGTTCTATTTTGGACGACAGCTAGGTGTCGCTCTTACAGATGCGGTCCCAAACGTGAAGTATGTAGACATTTATTAGGAGGGTACTCCATGTACATGTAGTACTTACACAAATATCCGTGTAGTTAGTATTGCCCTGATGAAGGTGAGTGCCCAAACGTCGTCATGAATGAAACACATGGTTATGCAAGAACTTTGTTATCCAAGACATTTCCTTAATCCAAGGGCTCTACTGTAACGCTGTCCCACATCTTCCAGCCGGACGCTCCTCAGCCGCCGCCCAAAGCGAGATGGACGCCGTCCAGATCAGCGGGAGAGCGGAGATGTTCTGCTACCTGTGACCCGGACAGGGCCAGTCGGTACAGAGCACCGCGGAGTGATCAGACAACAGCAGCATGAGACGACTTTTGGCTGACATTTCTGTTCATCAAGGCTAATGCGGATCTGGTGATTTTCTTGACGTTTTGGAGGTTCCCAAGGACCATTTGTGTACATAAACATAAACTGTGGAATTGCCGGGCTCAGGTGGTACTGGAACAAGAGTGCAAGCAGAATAATGTTTGTGATGGAGTCTCTGCCATTTGAAGAGTTTCACAATCAACGCAATGCTGCATCAGGCTCAACGTGTGGACTTTTATTACAAAATACAAACGCTGTACGAAGAAATGCATACAACTGAAGGCATGCCAGCGATCTGGAGTTCCTTATGTTAGTCAACCAGTGATATTATTTTCAGTGTAACAGTTGGCGAATCGGGAGGAAATTTAAGTCAACTCTATGGCTATGCTGTCATGTTTAACGGCCATAATGTAACGAGACAGCCTTTCAATAACTATCAAATACGGATATTCAAACATAGAGGAAATCACGCGTCGTGACTAAGGCAACGCAAGTGGAAAAATATACGCTGGCAACAACAACGCTAGGATGGACTAATGGTTGGCTTGTACGGAGTCCACGGTTTCATCTGGAATACGGTGTTCGGTAACTCCACAAAGACAACAAAGCCACTACTGTATCATCTCTTCCATTCGTGGAAATATAGTTCTACTGTCTTCATCCCAGCAGTAGTTATAAGCAAACATTACTGAATTTTTCCTTGGACCCCAAGAATATTCTGGTTATCCATTAGCTAGCGTGTTTAGTTACATGTGGTACATGCGGTATTTTGTAATGTATGGACGCAAACAGGATGTCATAGCTGCCCTTGTAGTAAAAGCAAGCAACGAAGGAGCGTACGATATCGTTTAGAAACTTGCAATTCTACTTTCTGTACTTGAAGCAAATTGTTTTAGATGATCTACTTAATGTTCATCTTGGTTCAAAATACATCAGAAAATAAATTGACATCGTATCATTGTCGTTTGCGACACTGGTCTGTAAAAATTATCCAGTGAATGTGAATATAAATGTGTTTATGTAAAATAGTTCTTAAAATCACTGCTGTCATGTCTTTACTGTGCGTCACTTACGAGTATTGGATGAAGTGCATGCGTGTATTTCAGGAACAATACCTCTGTGGTTAAGTCGATTGCTGTTAACTTTATCCTTTGTAAAATCATGAAGATATTCTATTGAAGATGATAAAGGAAATCTAAGAAACACTATGAATACTATCATATCTTCAACAGCAGTTCTGATGCGTAAATCAAATATACTTTTTAGATTTTCTTTGTTACGAAGATGTTGCTAGATGCACAGTTGGAGCTACTACTTCGTCTCCATGTATCTTGATCATGATAAGTTGCAACTTCAACCATTTCCAAAGTCTGCTTTATCTTACTGATTCCTGGGGAAAAACTCCTTTGATGATGGCACCAACAGCACGATGGGATCTCTTAGCAAACGGTTCAATGTCATAAATCATCACTTCTCAGCATGGTGTCTGGTGATTTCTCATCCCTCAACAATTTTACACTATCCCAGAGCAGACATGATGGATTATGTGTAATGTAATTGCATCCGTGTTGGCAACTGGCCAGTTTTTTTGAGACAGCAACTTTTATTATACAGATCTAATTCCAAAACTTTCCAAACCTTTTCATGGTTTAATGCTTTAAACAGTTGTGGTCAATACAGGGAAATCTTTCTATGAACATGGATGGGTGACGTTTAAAGTAGTGTTTTGTATTTCCTACCGATTATCTTCATCTGGTAGACGACTTTTTCTTCATTCACATGAAAAAAAAATGCTTAGGAAATTAGGCCGCTGGTTCTCAAAATAATCTTATTTCACTCAGTCAGAGATCTTACATTACTGTCCTTACATTACTGTGACTAGATTACTAATTTCAAATGTAAACGTACGTTGTACATGCGGTAGTACATAGCACTTGGGTTATGTCACACAGTCGTTGTAGTATTAGATAGGAAAAAAAGTCTTTGGGATAGACATTGGCCACATAAACGGTCATATACGTTGGCTGGTGACGTAAAAGCTAAATCATTTTTGCCATACGATGTTTTACAACCATTCTTATAGTAATGTCCCTGGTCATTCCGATGAGCATTGCTTCACCGTTGATGAAAGCTCCATACTCCGTTGACGTCCTCACGTCTGCCATCTTACGGGAAGAACCATTTGTCTTCGCTAAGATGTTCTCCAGTGGGGCGACCCCAGCGTTCCCCAGGGAACCTATTTAGATGCATCAAGTAGACATTCGTCTCATCTGCATTTTGCATCCAGTGAGCCGAGGCCGTACAGGGTCGCGGAACAAATTGGATAAGCCCGGAATTAATAAACGGCCAGTCTGTAAATGTGGATGATAATGTCTCTATCGCCTCGGGAAAAACTGGTTATGAAGTGCTGTGGGTCAGACTTCCATTTGTCACACATTCATCTACTCAATAGTCTGTAAAAGCACTTCCCATAGGAATTCCACTGCAGAGAACAATCCCAGTGAGGCGAAATGTATTACATCATTTACATCAGCCATCCGGAGCCTTGAGGCCGCACTTACGGTCGTCCTTGACGGGTAAAATTTACACCCTACATCTTGAAGCATTAATGTACATGCGTGAACTCTGCATAAGTAAGCACGCACTCGTAAATCTTATAACACGATTCCAAAGAAGGGTTGATGAGCAATGTTTGAAGCCATGTCCAACTGCATTAAAAATGCAGTAAGATTTATGTTTATGCTTCCTTCAGGTGATGCACACATTCGTCATAAAAGAACTAAGACATGTTGCTAATGGAATGCTTCTTCGTGTTGCTTTTACGTATAGAGAGTCCATCGGGGACCATAAAGAATCTGAAGGTTCAAGGCATTATAAGAATTTGAGGCATGCCATAGTCAAGTAGTCACTCTGCCATTGACAAGTGATTAAGTCGTAAATTGAACATACCCTGGCCTTTAAAATGTACTATTCATCACTCAATCATCAGTATCCATCAGAAGCAGTATCAGAATTGAATGTAGAATGTATATCATACAACAAAAGAGAGTTGAACTTTGTAGACTGATATAACCTAATGTTTCCTTAGTTCACACCCTAGTAACAGAGATATGTTCATATTCCTAATGAATTTAGGCCAAACTTTGATTGCAAATCATATCTGTCCCTACATTTCTGACAGTGACTGTCATGAATGAGACCTATACATATACATTATTTCGGTATTCAGTGAAAGTTCATCAATGACCGGACACGTAAATAACTCATCGGATGCTAGGATCCTTACAACTAGCCAGTTGCATAGAACGCTATATATATAGTTCATGATTCATCATCCTTTGAATAACGGACATTAGTTTTCATGGATGTCCACGTGCTTTACAAGTGCTCAAAAAGGTTTAGATTTCAACGAATGGAGATTTTAGCACAACATGGTTTCATGATTGAATCATTGACGTTAAGTACAGCTTTTTGAACTTTTTATCTACCTAAACATTTATCATATTGAAAGTATTAGGAAAGTTCCAACCATACCATAACATACAACTCGCTAAAGGCAAAGGGAACGGATCCCAAGTACCACCTGTAGGATTACGACAAGAGGGCCACGAGTACGTCTAAAATCTCTTCGTTTTAATGGTGAAAAGGTCGGGATAGTTAACGACTACAGTGTTACCATCGGGTGCACATCACTGGAAAGTCCAGCGCATGGATGCGTGGTGCCCTGAGGGTATTACGGCAGCGCCAAATCCATGCCAGCGGCACCTAATGCTGCGTTACGGATAAAGTATAGCAAACATTTACGAGCAAATCTACGACTATGTACTTTTATCGAATAATGTTGAATACAGAAATACTTAAAACAGGGCGCTTCGAGGTGCTCTTAATTTTTCCCATACGCTTAAAAGGTATGTAAATATCGGTGGCAATGATAAGTGCTACGTCAATGAGTGAAAGAGTGTTGTTTCCCAATACGTGTCTGTTGAACCATCTTCAGCCATTCGCGCTGCGTACCCTGAGGTTCCAGATGAGACTTGGGGGATTTTTACTGTAATCTCAGCCTTGGTGGAATTTCTGCTGGAATAATGTGCAGCTTACACGGCATCGTTACAATAATGGTGGCTATTTGTTTGCGGGTTCCGGTCAAGCATCCCATTTATCATATTCTACGATAAGATAAAAGTTGCGTATTTTTTGTTTACCCAAATACAAGCTGTGTTGGAAAACAAACGTTAAGAAGTTCTATCATCTAAAGTTCTCAGACGACATTCATATCTATAACAGCCTGGTAAAAGCAAACGTTTGCTGGTTGAAACTATGATTCTAACAGTATTCTGATGCCATCTTTCTTGCACTGTAAACCACCCCCCCTTCCTGACACTCCCACATCTACTAGTACCAGCCTGCTCGTCTCCTGTCCTTTCGTCCCATTTTGACAAGTTAGGGGAACATCTGAAAGATTGAAAATATGGATAGATTGTTTAGTAATGATTTGGCATCCTTCTTAGATAACACTCTGTTGACTTAAGATGGCCCAGGGCATATGAGCACTACTTTCAAAGTCCTGTAGGAAAATTGTCATAACTCCGTCATAGAAGCTTGAAAATGCCTCAAATCTGGTGTATACGGAAAACACAACTATAGAAATGCAAACATGAGTCATTTATGAAGTTACATACTCTGAATTTTGAGATATTACAATTTATTATGATGTATAATTTTTCCAACAAAATGTAGTCTAGAAAACCATTCCCAACGCGCAAATTACATGAAAATTATTTAGTACATACTGACATATGTTCCCTTTCAGAACTAGTGAGATTTATTGAGAAACATGTTCCTGCTCTGTGAAAAATATTGATTTTTTTCACATTTATGCATATACTTTTAGGGTACCCTTTTCTATAATCACCTTATAACTCAAACCAAAGACCATATACAATATATTCAACTACACCTGAGTGTAGAACAGGACATTTCCAACGATTTAATTTCCTTTTCAATTATTTTAAGTCATTGCTACCGTTTTCTACAAAGGTTTGAAATTTGTACCATCAATTTTTACCCTGTAAGCCATGTTTTAGTAAATCTGCCCATCACTCAACGTGACAGGTCGTAATTAGCACCTCCATGGGAAGGAATTAGCTGTAATTTGCACTTGTGCCATGACAAAAGAACCAAGGTTTATTGTTATGCGTAGACTAGTCTGTTGGTATAAACAGTTGTTTTGTAGCAAGATTGTTATTATGCTCATAGAACGAGAAAAGTTTTAGTCAATGTTAGAGAATAAGTCTCTCTATTTACATTGAAGATGGATTCTACAAGATGCACATCCAGAAAGCCATACAAAATGTAAAAGTAGGCTTCAAGCGCCACCAACTGGGCCGGGCATTTTGGCCCCGCAGCGCGGCTTCGAATCCCTGGTGTCAAGAGACTGTACTATTCGGCAAAAACTCAGCAAAATTCGCTCAAAGCAAGTCCGACTTGGCCTCTGTTGCAGTCTTCGAACGGGGCTTGTTTTTATTGGGGATGGGGGGGGGGCGTTGGTTTAGCTACGTTTTCATGCGCCGGGAAAGGGGTTTTGCCCAAGGAGCTTGGTTTGCCGAGGAAGGGAGTTTGCCGTGGCATAAGATAGCATCATTAGCTTGGGAAGGAAGGCGGAGGCTAATGAAACTCCTCACTAATACTATCTTATGCTACCGCAAGTTCTGCTTGGAGATAAGTAGCTCAGATATTAACCTCCTTGCTCAATACATTACAACCTCCTTGACTCAATACTGCCAAACTGGGGTATGAAATGACGCGATTTTGGTCCAATAATTTTTTCGAACGCTCCAGAATAGAACAGAGAGCCAAATTGTGTGCTTTGAGAAGTAAATCATAATACGGGTTGCTATAGTTTGCATGAAATAGTGTATAAAACTGACCATGAGAACAACAAATCATTAGAGAATACTATGCAATCTACAGCCATAATGATTCTGGCCTGTCGCCATGTTTGTTATCATTACTGATTAGAATGTTTGTTTAGGGCTGTCAGAGTAAAATTGCCTATGATGAAAAAGAATTTGAAATCCACCCAAATGCATGTACAGTATACTTCGATGTGTAAACTTTTGTAGAAAAACGTGAAAAAGTGACATTGGTCTCCTCCTTCTATATTTCCCCCAAGACAATTGTACATAAGTTGTGTTATTCGGAGGTTAGTCCAGGCAGACAACCATACATATGATCTAGGCCGACAAAGGAAAATAACTACTAATTCAACTCGTATGTTCTTTTCTTTTTATAGCTAGAATCCTGTGCTTCCCTTATCAGAAACGCCCATGTTGGTGAAATGCCCTTTCCCCGGCCGTTATATTGGGCAAAAAAGTCTGGTCATTTAGGGCAAGGAGTTAATATAGAAATATATAGGGTGTCTTCTATTTAATGTGTTTTTGTTGTGCTGTGCTCTTTTGCAGTTTACTTGAAGCACTTCAAGTATGATGCATAAAATTTTTGATAAATGTTTATAGAGCAGCGGGAGTGGTTAAAACTTTCAGAAGCATGTCAAATACTTCAAACATCTATCTGAGTATGAGACTGTGATTTTTTCCCCATCTTTTGTATGGGTTAGATTGTAGTTCTCCCTGGTTGTGAAGAAGGTACTTTTTGTTTGTCGTTCACACCCGGACAGAGACAAAAGACCAGACTAAACATACGCCGTGGCAAATACAACTTTTACAATGGCTGCCCTGCTGAAATTTAGGATTGAACAAAGGAGCTTCCATGTGTGCTCAGCTGTGATTGACAAACTCAAAAGTGTCATATTTAAGTGTCAAATTTATGATTAAAGAAAATGAATCAATAAGAATAAAGAAATGACGATTAGAAAATAGATTGAAAGTAAATCAAAGCGCGTGCATTCCCATATCCCCATTCTGCGTTTCACAGATGTGTATTGTTTCTTGTTTTGGCGAAATCATTAGTGGCCATGAACCAGTATTCTGTATGTATAAACACACGACTGTCTTGTCCTTTCCTTTGCACTTCCTCAGATTTTAGAAATTGAGTGCGAGCAATTAGCTCACCAGGACAGATTAGCGCCTGATTGGGATGCAAAGTGAAGGCGGGACACTGGGCGACAATTATCACTCAAACTACTGCATATTTACAAGCTATGTGCTGGCACTTGGCTCATTTCAATATCCAAGTACCTAATAATCATATTTAAATGAGATATCTGGCAAGGCAGGCCTGGGCAATCTTAAGTGAATGGAGCATTTTGAAATTCCCTAGTGGTTAAAGAAATGGTTACATTTGTACTGAAGTCTTCATTGCCGTTATTCGCTTTGAGCAGATTCTTAGTCTGTATAGACAGACTGACAGAGAGAGAGAGAGAGACAGGCAGACAGAAATGGGAAACCTGATTATAATAATCTTCTCCGACATCCTAGCGGTGATTATAACAGTGTTTTGGCAACAAATCAAAGTTAAGTGTTGTGTTTTCATGTCGTCTTCACAGCTATCTCATGAAAATGTCTTGAGACAAGATCGTGAATTATGCCGACTAAAAATATGTCGATGTGTGAATGACTATGTTCAAGGCTCCTTCCACGTATGTTATTCACATTGCAGCGGGAAAATATGCCATATTTCAACAGTTACCCTATTAGTTAGAATCAAAGATGGTGGACCAAGGAGTGTCCAAAATAATTAGAACTGGAGGCCATGGCTAGAGAATCGATCGGCCTCAAATTGAATCTCACCCGCCGTGATCTGTGCACTCCATCCACAGACGGGGGCTCCCTAACCGAGTTGAGCTTGGCCTCAATATATGCTGTGTGAATGGACAAAATTGCACAGAATAATTGCATACTATTGTGCCATAAATGCTGGCAAATAACGGGACCCGTGGAGGTGCAGTATAGGTCACAGTGTCCATAATCATGTCATCTTTATGGTTATAACTCGAACAATGACTGTAGACTCTATCATAATTTTATTGATAGTATAAATCATCAGCATCGTTACAAATCACATATTTCAATAGAAGATAAAGAAATCAATCATCAAGGTGTCTTATGTATTATAAAGAACGATTTACATCAACCCCCTCCCCTATACTTGAGAAGCCGCACATCTGTCGACGATCAATACTGTTCACGCTGCAGAAGCGAAGAATACGAGTAGGTATTGTTTTGGTCTTGGTCCCCCAGATATCTGGTAAGTACAGGCGTCATATATAATGCCTGGCACTGCACTGGCTATATGATCTACGGGGTTGTTTAAATCATAAAAACACTCCAACTCTGGCACCGTTCTTATCTTAGGTATCTTGGAACTCGGAACCCGAAGATAAGTAACGAAAGTCTCGGTCTAGTAGCCAAACCACACGCAGAAATGTAATCTTTGGAGAGACGGCAATCTAATAGTGTTGGTCATATTGCTTTTCTTAAGAATTACAAGTTAGATTTTGACAAGCAAATTGATGCAATTGATGGAATGGGTGTTTTGCTTAACGCTTCCTGAGTACCATGGAAAACTAAAACGTTCAATTGGTGCACTGATTAGACCCGATGACTTACTGTTACATGTAGTCTGTAATATTCCAAGTATATGTGCTTCAATTACTTTCCTAACAAGTAGATCAGGTCATGACCAAATCATCATCTCTGTCCTCACTCACCTCGATGTAAATTAGACATCTGTGTAACTAAGAAACCCAAAATAGGGTTCCTCTGGCTCAGGTGGTATAAAGAAACCGAAATGACACCACCTTAATGTCTATCATCGAACTTTTGCCATTTCCCACGTTACCTCATCAGGTTTCCCCGCATCAGTGTTATACTGATGACCCTCGGCACCTCGGGATAACGATGGTGCCATCAAGATTCGTCTGAAGGTGAAGATTTTTCGAAGGCTTTTGTAAGAGTAGAGATTCAATTAAGATATTCAGATCTAATCCTCAGGTGGGTTGAAAGTAGCCTCGTGAATAAATGAAATCAACATTGTTTTGAGATGAGGGTCTGAATCCTGAATTTGGAGCCTTCTCTTCTAGAAGTGAAAAGACGTAATAAGCTGAGGGTATAGCAGTGTGACTGCGTTGGCGACCGTGTCATTTGAGTGAAAATTTCCTTGACTTGACTAAAGGTAACACGTGAAACTTTCGGCGTTTTCAAAAACTTCAAGAACTGACAGGATATTGTAACCAACTCCAAAGGAATATTCTTATCAAATGAAAAATGTAGTTGGAAAAGCCTATGATCATTCATGGCATTAGTTACCAACTTAACCCTATCTAGACCAGGGGGCAACAATTCTGCGAAAAGAAAATTTAGTTTGTGAATTTTCGTGTTGCCATGGCAACGGGTTTCTGACAGGCATATTTTCCCAAATTTACTAATTTCAATTTGAATTATGGGATTTCATGGTTTTATTGCTAGATCAAACTTGTTTGTTTATATCATTAACATCCCGTGTAATTTTAAGTTATATTTTTAATCAAATATTCATAATTTATGCTAATTTCATGACGTCATGGGTCAAAATCCAAGATGGCAGACAATGTCATTTTCAACGATAAATACATGTAATTTTTACTCAAATACCGTCTTTTATTTTCTTACAAAAAACAATCACTTTATCATTTCTAGTCCATTTCTATTGGGTTCTGGGGTTATATGTGGAAATAGACGTATTTTATAAAATTCAAGCTTGTCGATCCAAGATGGCGGACAAATTACGTCATTTTCTGACGTCATATAGACGTCAGTGTCGTCGTCATTGGCAACAAAGGACTTGGCAGACTTAGATACCAATAAGATAAGCTTTATAGTCATCATTTTGTTCAATACATTTAAGTTTAGCGGAAATTTCATATTTTGACGATTTTAGCCCAAAATATGACATTATGACGCTATAATTACGTCATATTACGTCATAACAATACCAAAATTACAGAAATAAACAACTTTACTAGTACATCATTTCCTCAAAATTTAAGGATCCTAACCCAAGCCATTTTGAAATTACGAAGGGGGGGGGGTCAGAAAGAGCTAGATAACACGTAAAGGTAAACCCTTTGATTTGACTGTGACACTTTCGTTGACTAATTGTATGACTAGCTAGGCCCGTATGTCCACAAACTTTGTCCTGTTACTCCAGAGCTCCCTGCAGCGCTATTCTGTCAGTGGAACGATAAGAAGAGCTCGTCTTTCTTTGGAACGCTACAATCCTGTTGCATGGTCAAGGAAGCCTTGAATTTATTGCGTTCGCAGATTTGCCATCTCAATGACAGGTATCATCCATCATTCCTCAAGAGGAACACTTCAGCTGACCTTTTTCTCCGCTCGGATTTGGCTTCATCCCTTTCTCTCGTCCGTTACGCCTCCATTTGGTGCCTACTGGGTCGTGACCGTGACAGGTCGCACTATGGAAGTGACAACTCGGAAATTAATGAATGGCCCTCTCTGTAGGTTACAATATCCTGTCGATCCGTGAAGCCTAAGAAATGGCATGTGTAACATGTTACCTGTTAGCAGGTAAACTCAAACTCTAGGACATTGATTCTTGTTCAATGATACAGACACCAACCGAAATTCAAAGTCTCAGGTGCTAACATGCCCGACTCTGTGCAATATAGATTACAGTTGTTAGCAAATAAAGGTTCCGGTAGTCTGTAAGGTCTGCCACCGGATTCTGTCTGATTAAAAGATTTTAAGATACGTATGGTCGTGTTATGTACCAATCATTTCTCTCTCCCTTCTGGAAATACAATATTCTGCCAAGGTTAAAGTGGCACAGGAAACGAAACCTCTTCCATTCAGCTGGACTTTAAGATCGATTAGTTGTAGTCGATAGATCTATACTGGCAAAGACGTTGAGTCTTACTTTTGACAATCCGGAATGGAAGCGCTGACACTTTCTATTTTTCTGGGCAAAATTCCAAGCCTGCTATAAAAGTCGCGCAAGGTGATGAAAAAGTAAACTTAACCGGTATAATTATCATGATATGAATTCATTATTGATTTCTTAACCCTATTCAGACCGGGGGGGGGGGCTTTTGAGGCCCGCGCTAACTTCGATGTCCTATAACGCCAGAACGCCTTACGCTAAAGCCACCAAATTTGGTGAGTTTTCCTAAAATATTGTTGGCAACAACTGACATCCGGACATCCGTACATGACATTTGTATCATTTTTATGCTCCCGTTTAACAAATCGTTTCCGTGGCTCGGGTATGCTTCGGAACTCCTCGGTCACAAAATATGTGAAGTATATGTTTTTGAATACTCGTGAAGAATGCGTGATCCTTATGGTGCTATGGTTGTGAGTGCATCGGGAGATTCCTGGCTTATAGACTCCTAAAAACTTTACGATGAATGAGGTGAATCAAAATAAAACCGGACTAGATACTTTTGTGGGTCCGGATCCCAGCTGTTTAATGCCCTTGCTACAAGATGCGACTTCTGAAAGACTAAGATAAGGAAACAAGTCATCTTGTACCATTACTTTTAATTATCTTCAATTTTTTCTGCCTCCCTAATTTCGAATACAATTTCACGCCGTATGCATCTTGGTCTCCATGAGCCCAGTGCTGGCGTTAACGTTCCGATGTAGTTTTTGGCTGTAAATCAACCCCATCTGTCCTAGGCAAGCATCTTTGTGATGGAAAACAGTTCGATTTCATCCGGGAATACGAAAGATTGCACAATAAGTCTGAAAGGGGGAGAGAAATAACATCATTGGACAGAGAATTCATGATGTGACCTAGGGTTCCCGAGACAGATGGAAGGGACATTTAACCAAGGACGTCTGAGGAATTGGATGCGCAGCCGCGCAAAACTTTCAGAATAAATTGGATAATCCTCAGCATTAATAAACGAATGTGCAGCGCGTGAAGACAGTTATTACAAGATTACTTTTCCCGTAATTCCCTGGAGAGAAATGTGGTTAAGGCCTGTCGGTTTTTCCCCGACAGCAGCGAGACAAATGAGTTAAAGTATCGAGTCAATGTTGAAGTGAGTGGCCCGTAATGGACGCGCGGCAATCGCTGATGTAATAAAGAACCGCTGGAGTCATGAATCCCGTGCGCTCCGACCTTTTACTTCGTGAGGTCAGCGATGAAGCCGTGCGCCACACGTACTTGTTCCTGCGTCAGATTTCCGTAGCTTTTAGCAGCTTTAAATTTCGTGTTGCTTCGAAAACTGTTTATCTATAAATGTACTTTTGAGTCTTGCCTCTTGTAGAGGCCGTCTTGAAACCAACAGAAAGGTAACCTAGACTGTGAGTAGCTTGTTGTTAATCTCTGTAAACCTTAGCCTTTGTATAAGACGAATGTTTTTTTACTACTGAGTAAATACTTCTGCAATAGAAGTTTTATACCAAGTTAACTTTTCTGACTGTTGCAAACTGCAGCAACAAATCATTGAATAACCAAGGTACAGGATATTATTCTTCCTAACGTCATATGAACATAAAGTAAAACATCTCAAGAATCATCGATGAAGGTTTCGATTTTCCTTGATGAAAAATAGTATCTTCCTATATATGACGAACTATATCATCAGCATCGGCAATGCTACGTCAATCCATTATTGATTTGCATTGTCTAATTGGTACACTGGCCCATATTGTGATGTTTCATATCTAAACATCAGCTTTATGACATGAATCAGACCGTCTTGAGGAACACGTCATATTTTATACGGTTTCTAAATCCTACCAATGTGAAGGTCGGAAAAACTTAAGATATCTTCCAGACGTTTGAGGTCTACAAGAGCAATTATAAATGGCTTATCACTGACACTCTAAACTTCAGCAAATGTCAAAGCTGTAAAGCCTCTTTATATGATTTTAGGAAACTTATTGAACACAAGGAAGCACCTTTGACCTTTATCCAGCATGAGTTGGAAGTTGTTTTTTCTTAAACCTACCTGGTGCTCCTTCGTCTTGCCGATTTAAGAAGCTGGCACAGAGATGGGATTACGAAACGTCCGGATGTCCTGAGGAAAGAACTGAATTATGTCAAAGGTCGGCGACTGAGATCAGTTGACTATATAAACGCGATGCAGACGACTAAATATAACCACAAGGGTTGACCTTTGGTCCGTTACTCGGGTCCTGTAAATCCATGCGGAAATGATTAGAAAGTGTTTATTTTTGCTTCCCGTATGGACTAATTTTAGATACTTGATGGAGGTACTTTTGTTACTGCCAGGGGTTTGGATTTCCTGGCTTCATGTTGCTATGAATCACAAGTCCTCCTAGAAAAACGTATATCATCACTTTATGAAATATTTAGGGAGATCCTTGGCCTTCATCCGCGGAAAGATGTAATTCCCTTGAATCACTCACTAGATCAGGGTGTTGTAACGTCACATGCTTCCTGAACAGAAGAAAAGCGATAAGTGTGGAAAAATGAAAAATTAAGTTGCGTTCGTGTTTTTCAGCGTTTTTCACAGGTTAATGTAATGCCACATGGACAATTAAATCTCCTTTCTACTACCTCTGCGAAATGTGCGCACCATTACCTATTTTCTCTTCCAGCCAAGAAATCGGACGGATCGATACGATATTGATCCAAACACATTTGCTGCAATATCGTATACGGACTAGGCCAAATGGCTCCTCTATCAATTTCTCCTCAACTATCTTCATTTCGCACTCGGCCAGCACTGTATCACTTTCAATTGGTATATTGGGTCATATCCGCCCGATATCAGTGATGATATTTCTCTAGCAATGACGGCAGCTTCTAGAGATTATCTAGCACTGTGGGTCAACACGTAAAAGGGTTTACAGAGTAATTAGGGTTCCTTTCTGCGGTGTATGAATCGATCGCAATTAAAGTGATACTTATCAGCTATGAGTTATGCAGCCACGGCCTGGTAAGTGCTTTCCTATGTTCCAGACGGATTGGCGGCAGCCGCAGTGCCAAGTATACACACGGACTGAAAGACCGATTGTCGACGTTAATCTTGTTAAAAACTAATGTGACCGATCCACTGGAGAAGAAAGCCTCAACAGAAAAATGAATTAATGAATGATCTGTTGGCACACTCTGTAGGTAATTCTAAGTAGCTATTTGCAGGAAAACAAAGAATAAAGGCTTTTTTTCGTGATAAAATCAATGATGTTTTGCAACACGAAACGGGATGAGATTTCCACAGTTCATGACAACATTGATATTTTCTTATTCTTCCTGTGACCCCATTCTACCATGATGGGCAGCATTCAGTGTGATGAGCGCTGATGTTTAAAGATGTCAGCAAAAGACATCACTCTTTCTCCAGACACCCATCAGCACACCTGAATATATATCATTCTTTACGTTGCTTCTCAGCGTCGCTGTTTCTTTCGAGAAACTTGTATCTTCAGACCGCCATGTTGAAATCTCACAGTGACCAACTACCCAGGATGCAACTGGCAGACTACTGGGTAGTTGGTCACTGTTGCATACTGGGTAGTTGATCACTGTGGGATTTTGACTCTTCTGTTACGGTTGATAGCGATTAGTGTAACGTTTGATCTAGCTTAGTTAGTTGCAAAAACTTAAGATTTGAGTGTTTTTCAAGCTATGAAATTCGCAGTTGACAAGGTCTGACACCCGCTGTAGAAGTTACCTTCAGCAGGAGGAATTGACTATGCCATTGATGCCGAGCAACAAAAAAAATTCCGGTTACATTCGACAACATTGAGATTGGAATACATGAACAGATGACCCAGCATTGAAGAATAGTACAAACTTCGTATAGCTTCGCAGATGTCGTTTTTATCTGAAATTAACTAAATGTCTCTCACCTGGATCGAATTTTGCCCTCCCCTCCAGCCGCTACGCCACTGTAGACCCCGTTCCCTCAAAATATGGCACAGCGGCTCCGCTCGAAGTAGCAATCAATAGTTACGAGTTCCTGCAAGTTATCTGTATAAGAACGTGTGAAGGATGGAGAGATGGACTTTCAGATATGGTCGGTCAAGGCCGACTCAAGGATGAATGATTACTTATCGGACACTGCTCGAAGAGGAACATCAATCTGGTGACTTTTGGATCATCTAAGAAAAAATCGTTTGGTTTTGTACCAGAAAGCCGTTAAGGTGATGGAAAAACTGAGATACGTTGGAACTGGTCTAGGAGTCTGTGTTACGTACACGATAAATAGTCTCATGGCGTAACACGACAGGTTTGTACTGGCGATAACAAGCTGCATATCCTGACAGATTTGTTTAAAACCGATCACGCACTTTTGGATAAGTGTGGTAGAATCTTTAACGTGCTGGAGGTGCAAATCTCCTCATACACGGAACCTCTGTGTAACTGCTTATCTGATGAACTTCTATATTACCTAGCTCTCAGATACTAATTCGCACCTGAGTGGTACTTACCAGTCCTACTGGCACAACATCAGGATCTGTCAGAGATTTGAACTTTCGTGCCATTTTCGGACGAATTTTCTGAGAAACAAGGTTGATTAATATTTTTAAAACACTTTCCTCTTTATGTCAATATCCTGTTTGTCAAGAAAGTAATATTGGTATCCATCCTGCAAAGCATCCATAGCTATGTCTTCGCTCGCGCAAAGAAAATCAGTCATACTCCGATAGCGTGGTAATCTCGAGATGCAATTAAAGACTTTTAATTTTTCCTGAATCGGTCACGACTTCGTGATCTCAGAAGGATTTACATGATTTAGGTTCAAATGTAACTTGGTACTGGCTTCGTTGTTTCAAACAAATGTTTCATTGCCTCTTATCTGGTTTACTTCAGAAACTGAACTCATTAAACCACATGAGATGATTCATTGACTGATCATTGGTCAGTCTTGTTCACTGACTGAACGTGATAAGATTCCATTTCTGAAGAGATATTTTGGTTGCTGCTAGTGTTCTCAAGAGCTTGTCTTCGCTTCAGTGTCTCAGTAATCATAGATGAATGCTAGAGAAACATTAGATCGTCCTACAAATTATGTCTCTGACTGCGCGGTTGATTTTGCTCAGCGTCTTTGGGGAGTTCGTGCAATCTTGTTCACCCATATGCCTGCCAACATTACTTACCGGAGTTACACTTCAGCATGTCACTTGGATTCAATAACAGAATACAATTTCTCCAGGATATATTGACTATGGTCCAACAAGGCGTCTATGACGTAGACGTTCCGTCAATGCGAGCTGTTTTATCATATGTACGTTATGTATAATCACTATATATAGCCACAGAGATCTAGGCTTGAATTAGCACGAACCTTTCAAAGATAAATGTCGATGGGCACCATGGGATACAAAATGGCGTCTCAAGCATGAGATGACATACGTTTTAGACTGCAGATGTCTCTCAAGGTGACCGTGAACATTCTTGGAATGTCAGTCATGTAGATTGTGACCTGTCAAACAAGCCATATCTAACGTTCTCATACATAGCTGTTATTCTAGACATGATATAAGTTTGAGAGAATACCCATTGGTTAGCTGACAATTCGCACAAATCATCAGCAATTATACAGCATTAATCATAGCCCAATAGCACATACAACGATTAAGTAACCATGATTATTCATCATTCCGTAAAGGAATACGTCTTTGTCCATCACTTGGGACATCGTTATTTCCTCAAGCACATTCAAGGAGCTTCGCACGGCTACAGCGATGTCAATGCAATATGTGTGGAACAATTACTGTTATATAACTGGAATCAACTTATCTCCCTTTAGTTTCAACTGACAATATGATATGACAACGTTTCGATGATTATTTTCCTATTGGGAAATCAGCTGCATCCAAGTTTACCATATGCATTATCCTCACGTTGCTAAAAGTGCTGTCTGGCTTTTGATAAGATCGCACTCATTTTTCCTCATTCATGTTTCAACAGAGTAGTTTAAGGTGAAGGCTGGAATGCATGCACGTCTGCTGGCGTTTCGGTAACTACTCGACAGCCTATGAGAGACTAATGCATTTACCCCTCTTGTGGAAGCACCAGGCAAGTTTGAAAGGCTTCCGGGGAGAGAGAGATCACATCGCGACAGGGAATCTGGTTCTCTTCGTTTAAGTGACTTCCTAAAAGCCTCTGGGAATAACCAGAGCCATTATCCCTCGAGTCTCAGTGTCAAAGGTTTAGCATAAACATGCAGGTTCAGTGAACTGAAGTGACTTATACAGTACAATGAACTTTTCTTGAATATCGAATAAGATAGGAAAGAAAATTATCATATTATTTTCTGTGTGTCAAAATGAAAAAAAAAAACATTTGCTCCACGTAACTAACAATGACAATATTGTTTATAATAGACAACGACCCTTAAGTTGATGTGCTATGCTTTTAATCTATTGCATCTAAGCGGATGCTCTTGAAATCTGAGATAGATCCTGTACATGGCTTGATGTAAGTAAGCCAATAACATCATAAGTACATGTAAATGGATAATACGCTTGTAATACATTTTCTGAGACCTTTTTGATGACCTTTTAAACTTCAATACCTCCATTTCATCTATTCCTTTGTTTGTTTGTTTGTGTCTCTCGTTAATTTCGACAAAGTTCCTATCGGTCCCTGAGGACTGATAGCTGTTTTCTAGACTTCCACATAAGAGATGTTACAGATGGCACCGCTTTACTGCGCGGCAGGTACAGCACGAGTCACAGCAAGGGACGGTACAGAGAAAATTAGACAAAGCCCTCGGGGACGCATAACCGCCACCTTGTGCCATTCCTCAAGACTGATTTATGGCTTACCGTGTCTTTTACACCAGCCATTAACGTCTTTATTGCCTGCTGTGCTTTAGATTGCTGACATAGCTCAAAGTGAGATAACATTAAAACAGACAACCTTTGTGCAAATCACAGCAGTGACGTTTCGCACACTTTTGAATACACCAGATGAAAACAGATTGTCGACGTCATCCTTACTGTATCCTCGCCAGATGGTTGAGAGAGGATAACGTTTTCTGCACATGAACTTGCATTTGCTTGTATGGATAGGTGTGCTTTGTCTCTCACATTGCACGAAATCGTGAAACTTTTCTTTGTGCATGCTTTAAGAATCCTTTACACATGCTCATGATCAAATTTTCCATAGGGTCGGTGTTCAAAGGGGTCTCGTTTTGTCACTGTTCAAATACAAAACTTTGCTTGCACACTGTGTCAGCATTCTGCTTTCAAAATACTTGCAACCATGTTGAAGAAACCTAGGGGATTCATCATTAAAACGTTCACGTCATTTATCAAACGATTAAATAGGAAATGTCAACTGATGTATGTACGAAAACAAAGTTATTTTTTCATAAAATCTACGAGCTGGTATAACAAAATCACCAACAATGAGATAACCGTCGATCCCGCTGTCTTTGCTCTAGATTACCCTGATACTTCAAAGCATACAGAAACAACAGTTTGGTTTTTACGGTCTACTTTATGTACCCCTACCAGGCATACAAGGCTGTTGCAGCTCCCCAGGCCAACATCAAACCGTCAGGGGGAACAAATTACGGCTTAGGACAGCTATCGCTCCTGGGGCTTTGCGAACGTTACACCTGTAATGGGTGCCTTCAGAAAAATAACATGCAGATATTTGGCGTGTTTCAAATACTCTCGTAAGTAGATACTTCAAACTTTGAATATGTTTAGCAAAATGGCAACGTATGGAAAATGGGAATGTATTTCTTGCACAACAACCCCGTACAGATCGGTTCGTGTATCTAATCTGTGTCTTACAATACACGGACTGTCCCTCGTTACCGTAGCCTCGTAATATCAACCGATCGCGCGAAAGATTCGTCATCTTGACTAATTGTAGACATTGTCGGTCACCAGACAGTAATGTTGTAACCGTATTTGCCGTTGATCGTTGTACTTGGGCGGTTATTCCGTAGCGGAAATCTGATAGCTCGAGATAAGACGAGCCTACCCAACCTTCTGGTCGCAAACGACACCATTAGGTCACCCTGGCATCCATTTCGCTGTCTACTTCTTTTAGATAGAAAACTCTCGGCCGGTCGCCCTGTGTTATGGGGCGCTGGGATTACTGGGAGAGACAGTGTAGCTTTTACTAATGCTGGGCAAAAATAAACCTCAGCCATTTGACAAAAGCCAGCTGTGATGGAATATCTGCGGAAAGCAACCATTGAAGAGCGCAGACAAAGAAAGATTGTGGCAGCGGGGATGAGTTAGTGCTGAAGAATCTTCCATGACACATCGCGTCCGCGGAAGATAAGATGAGCCCAAGCAAACCAGCTGAACTCTGTTACTACTGAAGTTCTAGTTCTAGTTCCTGGTTTTCAAACTTTCTGGTAAGCAAACCAGCTAAACTCTGTTACTTAATAAGTTCTAGTTCGTGGTCTACAAACTTTCTGGTAGGAATATCACGCAGGTGGAGGAGGCACAACGCCTGGATTATACTCTAAATGGGTGCTCATCAGGACCTGGCAAAACTGTATGGTTGTAGCATGCAATGAGTCGTCCTGCTTGTCTGGCTACCATATCGAACCTAATCCAAACCACATTCTTTAAGTACCCTATAACATAATTTCTGCCTTACATGCTGCCACTGTACACTATTCACAGGTACACTATTCACATAACAAGACAAACACACCCGACTGAGCACAATATCTACGCTTTCACGAAAGTAATTACGTCACTAGAAATTTGCACGGCAGTTTTGATGCTCAAAATATATCCCATCCATATTGTCCATGCAAACTATAAAACCAACCTTGATATTATTGCTGAAGGCAATCAGCTCCTGCAGGATCAGGATCACAATACGGTCAAACTTTTTGGTCATATATTTTCTTTTTTCCTGCTGAGCTCCTCCACAAGGTTTCGTGTGGAGATTTAAATCGCGTTAAAGCCTGAAGAGCCATGTGACCTGGTACATTGTGATAGAGGGCTATGATCACATGTTTAAACTTGCGTGAAGTTCTATTTTCTTTGGCAGCGTAAGGTAAGTATTGTCTGGAGGCTAGAATTACTGATTGCCAGCTGCTCTATGCCAGCTACACCTGCACGATAAACAAAGCCCAGTGAAACCCACCGTTGGTGAAGAATGAAGGTGATTTGTGTTGTGTTGTGGAAGGTCAATGCATGGCTACCAGGGGTCAATGCGGACAGAGATCCGCCATGCCTGACAAATGTACCGTATGCCCCAAATGGATACGCAACACAAACTGCCTTTTGGCTGAGATGAAATATCCTTGACGCAAGCGTGGCATTGCATGTTATCTGGTCTCAAATTGCTGAGGAAGACATTTGGAAGTCAGCGTGGGACGTAGAAAGTTTGAAAAGGGTACGCCATTATCGTCCTTCACTTCGCGCGCGGTATGAAAACGTAAGGCCAAAGGTAATGAGGTTATCTTCGGAGGAGAGTTTTGAAATACGAGCCGAATGAAGGACGCGGAGTAGATAAAGAAAGGACATAAATTTTCAGGTTGAACGCCAACCTCAGCTTTCTCTTTGTAAATAGACTTTTGAGTCAGTCTTCACGGTGATGACATAGTCAATGAATAGTAGTTTTTACCTCCCTGACATATGGAGATGTTATTTTCTCCCCTCTCTTTATTCTCTCACTCTCTCTCTCCCTCTGCATTCATGTGACTGTATGTGTGTGTGTCTGTTTGTGTGTGTGTGTCACACTTTGTGTGTGTGTGTGTGTCTTTCTGTGTGTCTGTATCTGTTTGTGTTTCCGAGTAATTGAGGGCAGTGTAACCTGAAAATGGCTAATGGACCGTGATGATATTTAGTATGTACCTACTATATGAGTCATGGGAGACAAATGCAAGGTCGTGTTTGGGCTTCCTAGCGGATATCTTTGATACTACAACGGAACAAGTTTCTACACGTATATCTTTTATCCTGGACATAATTGTTTTAGAAACTACATCTTATGCTACAAGAATAGAGATAAGAGCTCCATAGGGAACTATAAAGTGACCAACAACATAAATTGGTACAATAGTAATATAGGAGTAATAATAATATAAATAGCTTCCGACCACACAACTGCAAGAAAAGTTCAGGAGTGACCCAAATTGCACACAAGATAAATGTTTTGTCAGTTTCTCAATTGAGAGCTGAGCAATCGACTTTCCAGTCGATCGTATGTCAACCGCCTGGAAACAAATTGGATAATCTTCTGCAGTAATAAACAAACGCCCTTTCCGCGAGAGCATTTGTTACGAAAATACCTTCAGCAATTCCCTGCGGTGAAAACAGGCTTGATCCTATTGGCTTCGTGCTATTTATCGCTTAGTAATTTCCGTAACGGCACCTTGGATATCGAGCTATTGTGTTGATGAGTAGCCCATAAACGACAGGGAGCAATTGTGCTGTAATAAGCTACAGCTTAGTTGTCATCATTCATGCAGTCGCTGGCCTTAGTAGCAGGGGTTAAAATCGTATATCACACATTAGGTATTAACATCTCACTCCGTATTCCTGCCTCAATTCAAGCGCTGGCAAACTTTATCTATGTTTTACAATTCTGCCTCAATTGGCATGGATATAAATAGCTTGTAAATGGCCCCATGCTGTGTATAAGTGACATTTTGTCACAATAGATGACCGTTGTTCAGTAAAGTAGCGGCGATACGAGAAGGCAGTAGAAGAGTAATAAACAACATTAATCTAGATCTAATTATTGTTGTTATGGCATTGTCAAAACTATCAACTACATGAAATCATATGAGTTACTTTTGAGGTTTAATAAATTCTGTGTGATGTCAACAAAATACCTCGTCTTCCTTAACCTAAGTTTGTGACAAAATGACCTAAGGTTAAGAATGATGCAGAAGAAAACGAATTCGAAGCATTCAAATTTTGCATTGCTTAAAAGCTTACACACTGACAGCAACAAGACTTGATATCTTAGAGCCGCTTTTGTGAGTCAGCTAACAAAATGTACATTGTATTAAACTTAGAGAAATATCACAGACAGTAAATTTGCAGCATATTCAGTCACTATACTACATTTGTAGAATCTAAAATCTGTTTCGTTCTCACGTTTTATTCTCACGCTATTTCTCGAGAGGTCAAGGGTCAACTCCATATTGGATACATATGGCCGCCGTGTCAGTGGAGGAGGGCAAAACTAATGACGTCGTACCAAATGCCATTAGCACACCATACGTGACAAATGTTCAAATTATCACCTACTATTACCAGTTCACGACAAGACAAATGCTTTCTGAAAGGTGGCAAAAGCTGTTGTAACAAGACATACTGATGGTTTCGTGGTCTGAGTTTACATGAGGAATGAGCTAACACAGGGCCGTAAATTCTCCGGAATGGCCCTTTGCTCTAATGAAACGACAACGCATATTTACGAGGTAGGATGATTTAGTCGTTAGCTAATGTCACAACATAAGAAGAAAGAAATCTCGGGAAAAGTAGACCAGCTCTATATAGACAGGAAAACGTTAAGTATATGATTATGCTGTCCTGCAAGTAAGCACTAGAAACATGCCTACATTGACCTTTGTCTGAAAGGTCAGTACCGGAGACTGAAAAATTATTGAGCCTGGGTACATGTACGTAGATCATTTCTGCAATATACATCGGTACAAGGTTGTTGCTGTAAATTGTGATAAAACTTCTTCCCCGGACATTTGTTGTTTTTTAAGTTTCTGTTGAAATGCTATTAGATTTTAACAGAACGAATTGTTAGCAGTTTACATAATACCTTTTCCATAACGATCAACAGATGCTGTGTTTTATACTTAGCATTGCCATGAATACCGTGCAGTACTTGTTTGTTTAGCGGCCCAATTTACTCCCTGTTGATTACATCCTTTTCATTCTGTTATTACTCCCCGAACCCTAGAAATCCCATTTGCCATAGGTAAATCGTTTATCAGCGCGGGTCATTCGGAACAGAGCTGTCGTCATGTTTATACATGGGCACCCCGCATCGTCCACCCGGACCCTTGTTGTTGCGACCCAGTGGCGGTGGTATCTCACTGCACTTAAGGCATGGGTGCGGCACTGAGGGGTTCAAAAGATTACTCAACGAATTCTAGAGATAAAGAAAAAAAATTCTTACGTTTTGTGTATTTTGTTGTCTTCGAAGTCATACTTTTACGCATTACGCAACATCTTAATTATACCAAATCGGCGAAAATAACACAACAGTTGCGCAATGAACCCCACAGTGCCGCACCGGTGTCCCAAGTGCAGCACCTATATGGTAGCAATTCCCCTTGCTGTTCAATAGCATTTTTACAGGGAGGGGTTGCTAGCTCTTTCAGATAAATTTGTTCCTGGCAATTGCTCAGACGCTGGACACCCATTTTACGTCCCTTCTGAAAGACGGGTGCAACTTCAAGCAAGATATGAGTACCATACCAGGTATTTAACATAGTCAGTCTCCCAGTTACCAACTGACTGGAACAGGAGCCGAGGACGCTATTACTTCCTGCAATTCGCACGAATGATTAAAATAATGTATGTAAAAAGAAGCAAACAGTACGGCTGAGCAAGACTAGCAAGACTGACAAGTTATCTGGGCGGCCCCATCTTGATTTGTCTAGCGTCACTAAGTCTGCAAGCTTCGGCTGATAGAGACGTCTTAGGTGCGGGAGCCTCTTTCCTTGGCGTCGACAGCATAACAGGGTGTAAAATACATCACACGTAAAACGTGCTTGTAAGTACTGTAGGCGCACGTTGAGACAAAGCAGGCTGGACTTGTGACCTTTCTGAGTAGGAAGAATGTTACCGGCTCTTCGCTATGTATTAGTCAACTTAAACACGAGCCTTTTTAACAGGATAAGGGGGAATTCATATTCGATGAACGCGTCCTTTTCATTATTCCTGACACAGGTTGCACGTAACAAGGCAGTCCAAAGTATCAGTACAACACAGACTTGCATACGTGCTTACATAAAGTGCACACCGTTTGAAAAGCAAGAATGACTAAATACAACATTAGCCAGTTGATGACCCATTTCCGCTTAATGCCGACAACTTTCATGCATCATGCCATGATTTCTGCATTATTGGGTCCGTGGAGAGTCTGTATAATTTCTGTGATCAGACTAATTGCTGCCTGATTGAAGACTGCCAAACCCGAGAGGCCACAGAGTAGAGAGCGAGTTCCGGAATGATGAAGTGTTGCCCATGTGGTCGGAGAATCGATCGCCTTTAATTGAAGCCTTTCTGCTCTGATTTATATGCGCATCGTGGTGTATAAGTGCCTTCCGCTGTTCACGTTGTCTCGTTTAAGAAAGTGCCAGTATGCAATAACAGATTTGAATGAAGGCTCTGGTGGTAATATTGATGCCCCAAACTGTGGAAAGATTGTACAACATGGACATTTATATCGTACTAGCAAAGATGATCCCGTGATAAAACTCCGATGTAAGGAATCGATTTGTTACACTGTTCGATCCAAACAGAAGATTTCCTTGTGCACAAGGTCATTTTGTTGTTTGTCCTTTACTGCAGTATATATAGAAAGACCCCAGAGAAATGCACCACTGTTATAGGCTACAATGTTTGGAAGTCGCAGAATTCTGTTCAAAGATATAAACTATTTGACCCTGAGTGCCTTTTCTGTGCCTCGCCCTGGATATCATTCAGAAACTCAAGAACATGCATTTATGGAAAGTGAAACTGGAACCAGTAGAAATGGCGTTAGATGTACGAACAGTGGACGGAAGAAGAAAGCTTGATAGCCAACAATAATACATTGTCTCATGTAGATCTTTCAGACGACAAAGAGGTCATGGCTTTGAATCAAGGGTTTGTAGTTTTCGACAACTAATTCACGGGGGTTTTTATTCTTAGTCTGTCCCTTTATGATAATATGTTTTCTATATGCGAGTCGCGTTCACCATATAATGACGGGAAGGGGTTAATGTATATATGTAATATAAATCAAAACTTATATGCATGATAAATGAACAACGTTAAGAATGACACAATGAATACTCGAAAACTCGAAATTCTTCACTGAGGTGTGAGCTCTTCGAGCTCTTGCGTTGTATTAGAATAGACGGACTCAGAGCATTACCATATCAGCGGTTTACAGTCATTAGCAACTACATCATTGACGTTCTAATGTTTCCTCAAAATCAGCCTGAATGGTTCAGTCCATTCTTACAGTAAACGGTCTCCCCGAATTAAGTTTCTAACAGCAGAAGAGGTCGCGGAAAAGTTCGTTTAGTGAAGACCTTGGAACTTCAGCCGCGCTGATGGAGAATCGATATCACATCATGTCGGGTAACGGCTCGGGGGACTCTGCCGGATTAACGCCGTCTAACAGCGGTCAATGTCATATGGTGCCAGATATGGAGACGGATCAACAAACCATATCCATAGAAGGGGATTAACGCGGAAATTTAACTTGCATTTGTTTAACTATACCCGGCCCTTACAGAGGGTGGATTGGGTCATCAATAACGATTAGTACCAGTTTTCACAGCCCAATGGGCAGTCGGGTGTCGGTGAGACTGGTAGATAAGACTGGCTGATGATATCTGAAGAGAAGGAACCATATGTGGGACGATCAATCTGTGAATTACCCTGGCAACGACGTCAAGTCATCAGTGTGACCGAATTTACGATATACACACAAAGCACCTACTGGGAATATCTTGATATTGTAAATGTTTGCTTTTTGTATCTTGGTTGTAGGCTCTGATATATTTGAATAGTGACCTAAAGGCATACGGCAAGGGATGTCTATAATTAGGATTTAATTTTAACATGTAACACTGTCGCAGCTAACATGCATAGTCTAATATGACAATAATAAAAATTTCTGAAGACGCTTGACGCCCGTCTACTTACAACATTGAAATCAATAATTTCACATACGCACTATTTTAGGAGCCAAGCTGAACGATGATTCTTCTTTTTTGGTTTATTGACACTTTTTTGACATTGTCGAATCATCCGTGCCTGTGCGTGCTACAAGTTCCATTTAGTCATGTAGGTATCCCCCCAACGTTGCACTCTAGCTTAAAACTGCGATCAGGTTGATTATCAACGGGGCAAATCGTGCTCTCTCGTGGATAGGACTGTGGTGAAATGGAGGGGGCAATTTGACTCTTCGTGATCTACTGCTCTGACCTCTTGTTTAACACGAGCGTGTGTTTGATGCCTTCCTTTTTGTCAAAAGCTAACCTTTGGCTCCACCTCACCTTGTGCATTTTACCTCATACGATACACAGTTGTGATGTATATCATGTTCGTAACCCCCATTATAACAGTCTACAAGGACCAGACATTGAACGGGTAAGGCTACACGGGAAACATAGAAACACACATAATTGGGTTTAACATAATCAATTAGACCTATGAGCTGCATTTTTCGTTACTTAGACATAATCAAAGAGCCCACGAAGTTCACCTTTTCTTCAAATGTAGCGTTTACAATAAATGATTGAACACCTCTCGTATGACACTGTTTTTAGTAACCACGCCGTGACTGTTGAGCGATCAATGATTTGTCCGATCGCTCAACGAATTTCATAGATGAACGATTATTGAACTTTTTGCGTTTTTATGAATTTCATATCTTGCAACATATACCAACGACGAAATCCAGGGTCACACACATCCAATTTTGGTTTTTGTACATCAGCGATCACGGTCGACCGGTCCAGTGAAAGAAGAACTAAATGCTAATTGTCTCTGGTCATATGTAAAGTCAGGTTTACCAGGGCCTCGCCAATTCTATCCCACACGTATTCTCAGAAGTAACCCAAATCTTCGGTGGATTACATTCTACGTCAGAAACAATAAGATAACAGTTTCTTAAGAGTCTTGTAGATAATCTTTCCTGATCTAAGGCTCCTAAGGGGGTTCTGATACCGCGTCTGATACCTACCAAGGGCACGTTCTGAAGGTTATCGTAAGTGAGTTGCCCTATATTAATATCCGAATCATCATCCGTCTTGTCTAAGAAACAAGTCCCTTAACACCTTTACTGATCCTTGATCAATGCAAACGATTTTCTTGGTGACCTTTTAGCCATGTGTGGTTTACAGACTAATATTTCACCAATGTTTCTAAAGTTAAATTTTTAGTTGATTGTGTCTGCCAAAGGACTCCATTGCACTGGATGGCGACTGCGTTGCGACTTCGCTGAGACGTAAACTGGATATGTGTAGCATGGCATGATAATTAAAATATCAAGCTAAATGTAAAACAACGACTGCGATATCATGCAAAATGTAAAAACACGACTGAAATATCATGATAAATGTAAAATAACTACTATGAAACTCGTTGAGTGCTTTGTCAAATCGCTAGGTCGCAGCGCAGTCGCAGCAAGGTCGCCATCCTGGTGTAATGTGAGTAAAAAGTAGGACACGTAAAGACTGATGTTAGGCAGTGTCAACGTGCACAGATAATGGATGTCCCATTGCTATATACAGATTTCATGTGCACTTCGTTACGAGCTGGCATCCTATAGTAATGATAGAAGGTCAAAGGTTCTACCAAAACATCTGCCGTTTTTGGATTTAGGTCACACCTTAGGCCTTGTTCCAGACATTGATACTAATCGAGTTTTAAGGACGCAGACCCCATACTGTCGCCGTAAGTTTAACAAATTGGCTTGAAAAAACATTGGGTAAGATTAAATAATAAACCTTTGCAAATATCACTTAACCTACTCGTGCCGGATGTAATGGAATTGCAAAATCAGTCCACAAAAAGCTTCTCAAGTAGAGAAGATTACCCTACTTTTGAAGCGGGAAGCCATTTGTTTCAAATTACCTACTTATGGTAAAATTGTTTAAAAACCCGTCAAATAATGTTTACCTACTTAAGGGACGATGAATGGTAATTTACGACTCTCATGATTTACTTTCTAGAGTCTCATCACCAGTTGCTTTCGGTGGTCTTACATTACTCACGGAAAAAGTAAAAGTGATTATGGATGTGCATGTTACCCTTTAGAAAGACTGATGTATTGAACAGCAACTTTCACAACAAAGCCGATTTGTTTGATTGATTGTTTGTTTGTTTGGTTGGTTGGTTTAGTTGTAACGATTACGCCGTAAGCTACCTCTTTCTACCTCTTGGGTTGATACACTAAGTAAAGAGTGGAAGCTGCATTTTCGATTTTTGGTCAGATTTAATGTTGATACCCTAGTGTGTAACGTTACATGATGTACTCAACAAAATCATAAACATTCTACCAGCGAACGAACCCGAATGTCATAGAGGTCGGCCTGGATGCCTCCACTCTGCAACCAATAAACCGAGACAACGTGAGGTCAAACAAGGACCAGATCACAAGAACCACTGATGTTGCGTTCTGCATGAATGATCGCCTCAGCAGTTCTACAGAGATGCGGTCATTGACCTTCTTTTGACAAACTGATTGCAACTCAGCATCTATGGGATTCCCGGGGCTTTAATCAATTCCTCCCGTGCGGAGACCTAAATGAATCACATATAATCTCCTTCAAAGAAGGGATGTTTTCATTAGTTTGTGCTTCGCGTACTGCTAACCAAGTTAGATTTATTATCCAATGTGACATCTGTGAGCTAAGCTCCCATTATGAAATATTACAGTGCATTAATTTTATTATAAACAACGCAAGGCATGATACCATGCACACTACAGGAATGTTGTCAAGAATAAAATGTAGAACATATTCATAATCTATGCCTCCCCGCAAGGTTAGATTATTGTTATGGTGTTTTTTTATCATTTTTCCGAAAAGTTTACTTGAGAAGAAGACAGTATACACATTGTAAAAGCGGTATTTTGTTCTGAGGGAAAATATGTTTGTGAAGTCATCGATCACAGCATGAAATTACCATAAGAACGTTACAGATTCAAACTTGCATATTCACCACGAGCTAGTTAAAGCTTTATATTTTCGCTCTGGAAGGATACAAGCAATTTAGAGACGTCCAAATTGATCATGATTACTGCTACACGCATGTTGATAAGAAGTGGCCGATCTACAATGACTGTGATTGTGAATCCCATTTAGCCTCATCAACCATAGGAATAGCCAGGGGTGCTCATCAGCGTAAAAGCAACATGAAAAGACCTTACTGTGCTTATTTTACCTCCTCAGTGCAAATCATTACATGATGAGCCATTATGAAAAGGGGCGTTCAGTGCGAGTAAGGACTTTGTTTTGCAGTTGTGTGTCTTTATTTCTTTAAAAGGTAACGTCATTGCAATCCGCAGGCAGTTTAGTGTATCTATCGAGATAATACCGGTGGATTCTAGCAGTGTAGTTGGATGCAGCAATGGCAGTAGAAATTTGATAATCATCATCATCATCATCATCAAATTATATACAGTTTACATATACCTAATTGTTTTGCACAGTTGATTTGTAATAGTCTGTTAAAGAATGAGTGACAGTAGAACATATTCATCATATAAGAACAACATTTTAACTGAAATTGGTGCAACATGAGTCATTTAGTTCTGATTTATGTTGCTACGTAGACAACCCTTTGCGGTCTTTTTCATATCCCATTTTTATATTTCAGCCATACCATAGGTATGGTGAAATATATTGTATTCGTAATGTTTCATCTTTCTCCTGTCAAATCTTCGGAACACGGTATCCCCGTTGTTCCTGAACCGAATGACTTGACATTTGGCACAAGGGTAGAGTGGGCCAATACCCCTAGAATTTTTTTTTCATTTTTTTCAAATCTGCCTTTAAAATGATTTTATTAAGGTTTTTTGGTCATCTTAAGACCAAAACTGTATATTTGGGCCCCCTGTACCCTGGTATTATAACAGAATGAGCTGAAATTTGGCACAGATGTGCCTTAATAATTCCCCCATATAAATTCAATACCACTTTTGGTGTACAGTATAACGAAATGCTTATTTTTGCGATTTTTTGGTCATTTTTTGACCAAAAAAGGACACTTTTGGCTCCTGTACCTTGGTTTTAGAACCGGATGACCTGAAATTTAGTATAGGAGTGCCCTAGACATATGCGCACACGGATTTATTAACAGTTGAGGCATACAGTACAACAAAATGCTTAATTTTGCGATTATTTGGCCATTTTATGACCAAAAAGTACACTTTTGGCTCTTGTGCTCTGGTCTTAAAACCAAATGACCTAAATTTTGGTAAAATGGTGCACTAGATATTTATTCAAATTACACATGTATAATTTTTGTCATAGACTACGTCAAAATGATATATTTGGGGATTTTTTTGTCATTTCCAATAGCCAGAGGGGTCAATGACCTTAAGGTCAATGACCTTAAGGTCGTTGACCCCAGCTGCAGATTGCACCTACTGGCATATATGTCTATTTAATCTAATTAGATAGGTAACCAATCACTTATCCTGAATCTATATCCTAAAGAGGGGGGGGTGGCAGCCAATCAGCGAGCCCAGTGTTATCTGGAAGAGTCCATTCTAACACGGAGGGGTTCATTTTTTTTTTTAAATTCATCCTCGGACTGGTGAAGTCTTTCAGTGGGTGTATTTTTGGACAGGTCTATTTTGCAGTTTTACAGAAGGTGTGCTGGAAGAGTCTATTCTCGCACGGAGGGGGTATTTTTTTAAATTCATATTTTGGACTTTGGTGACTTCTAGTTTGTCAAAGTCTTTCAGTAGGGTTATTTTTGGACTGGTCTAATTTGCAATTTTAAATGGGTGTGCTGGAAGAGTCCATTCTTGCATGGAGGGGGGCTTTTTTTTAAATCCATTGGCTTTTTTTTAAATCCAATTTTTGGACTTCAGTGATTATGTCAAAGTCCTATTTTAGCGGATGTATTTTTGGACTGCTCTACTTTACATGGAAGAGTCCAATTTTTGCACACGGAAGGGGGATTTTTTCAAATTCAGTTTGGACGGGTGATGATTCAAAATTCAATTTTTAGTGGAAGTGTTTTTAGACTGGTCTATTATACCTTTTCATGCACTGGGACCTTTTTTGCTAAATTCAATTTTGGATTTGGCTTCTTATTCAAAAGGCCAAGGTTTCAGTGGGAGTATTTCTGGACTGGTCTAACGTGCAAATTCACATAGGGTGCACTGGAGTCCATTATTGAACAGGGGAATTTTGTAAGATTCATTTTTGGGTTAAACCGTCATTAGTAAAAGTGATTTTTCAAATGGGTGATTTTGAAATAGTCTATTGTTGCATGGGGAGGGAGATGGCTGAAATATGCTGTATTTGCTCTCAAGCAAATGTCGGCCTTTCTAGTTATATTTATAGTTGAACGTAAATAAAGATATACATGTACAATGTGGGTACGCAGTTATCTATATGCTCAACACGATTTACACATCTACTCATGAAGAACCTTAAAACATGAAACGGTAATTTGCAGATTTAAGATTTATTGTCGAATAAATAAATCAAGTAGTTATTTATATGCTCTACAAGATTTATACATACGCATATGTTGAACTAGTCTGAAGTAGAAAAAAAGATTGCCGTGAATTAAGGTATGATACAATGTGGTCAGCATATGAGACAATGAATATTTCAAAGTTAGCCTGTATTGGATATAGGAGTCATTAGAAATTGCTGGTATGCAATTACTAATATCAATGCTGCATTTGTTCAGATGAAAATATGACCTAGACCTTTATGAATCCCCAGGATGCATCATTACAGGCGACAGAAAACCCCAGACTTAGTTATAATTAGGGTGGCGGCCTAATAAGGCAGAAAAACAGGGACAGATGTTTTGCTAAACATATACAGATGTCGTTTTTTTCAGGTAGATGATCAATTCTTCAGCTGCAACTCAGCACAAGTTATATACAAGTTGCTGTGCTGTGGTCCATTACTATACACTGAGGTAAATCCACACATCAATTCCGGGATCAGGAGGATCATTCCACGTGTTTGTTCCTTTAAGTAGGATAGCCTGTGCTGGCGTGCACATAAGGATTCTTGTAACATGAAAAGAAAACTCTACAAGATCCTTGTATTGATGGGTATTCTTATGTTCCTTGTGTGGGATTAGCTCCACCTCTGTTAGAGACTTTGTGGCTCCGGCTTGTATGCGAAAGGTTCGTCTAATGCTCTACAGTTCTAGAAACTTCATCCGTCCTCCTTGTTGTGTCCTGAAAACGAATGGATAACTTAGGAACACACTAGTGTGCACAAAGATAGATTGAGACGTCGGCCACTTCGGCTATTTACCAATTCAGTCCGTGGCTAATCCCACCGTCTTGGGCCACCAAGTTGGTCAACTTGACTCTACGCCCTTGCCCTTATTTAAGCCTTGCCACTGGCAGAATTGACCAAGGTGTTGCTATGGGTCACGATGACCGGGCAGATTTCTCCTGATCTCGGTAGATTTTACCGGGAGCATTGACGTTGAAGACAGAAGGGGCCGTGTATGAATGGTAAGTAAGCATACTGAAATGCATGAAGCATCATATTCAGCATATTGATTGCTTCAAATGTATTAAAACTATCATACAAATTTAAGGAGTCAACAGTGTGTTTACCTTGATTAGTGTTTAGTGTAAGCTACTTGCCAATATTTATCTGCTCTGAAATAAATCATAATTTTTATCAGATTGACACGTTTGCCGACATTGCTGACAGCACACCAAGCTCTTACTCTTATGTACTAATAAAAGAAGTCATATTGCCGACCGTGACATTGATATATGTTCGCTATGTAAAGTGCTGCGTACCGACTTGTCATCCTATACAGATATAGCTACAGGAATAACAAACGCCTCCTCACTACCAACATGTTACCCGCAGTTCCACACAATGACGGGCAACAAAGGCTCGGTGGTGCTTTGATAGTCTTGTAGATAGCTTTGAACCGCCTTCGACAGATCTGTTCGTATGATAGAATGCGTTCTTTATCGTGTAATGTCTGCAATATCTTTTGTACTCACGCGCCAAAATAAAGTTTCATGATATACATCGAAGCGAATATCATTGTGGTGCACGACGTGTGTTTATCACATCTTTGAAAGTAATCAATTAGCTGATGGATGACTTTGTTGGGGCTCCCCGTCGCTATAGTTTACCACCGAAAATTAGCTGTATACGGCGGGCTCCTTTGGGGGTTCGGCTACGCATTCTAGTCTTTGGGAAGTTGCCGAGTTTGCCAGAAAAGTTACTGTTGCTACAAACAGGAATGGTTAATTGGAATACATACAGCATACATCAACGGAAAACGGGACGCGGATATAATAGGTGGACAGCTATGATGAAATCTACCGTTCACGCACACATATCGTGCAAGAAAGGAAAGAAATGCATTTCCATGACAGTAAACTTGCGTAAAGCATGAGAGGCGTTAATAGAATGTGCATAAAGCGCCAGTCTGCTATTCATAAACCCCTATTCATAAATGTTGTCTTGTCATCAATCAATATAATAAAATGAAACAGCGGAAAATATTGTTTAACTTGAGTCATCAAACAACGCACACGTTCCAGATCCTGTTGATTAATTTTGCTACTCGTATATGTACATTGAATCATATTTTTGTTCAATGGTGCCGTTGTTACGTGTGTGGGCAATTATGTTTACAAAAGAACAACTATGTACTGTATTGCAGTGAAAACAACACACACATTAATCACTCCCACTAAATTTATTTATTTATAGTTAGGATACTGCATTTTAAAATGAAGACTGATGTCATCAAAATAATAGTCGTCATAGTGACTTTGAAAAGCAATGTGTTGTAACAAACGAGGTACCAATACCCTAGACAGGATAGATGCATGGCCTCGTCTTCCACACTTAAGCACCCACTTCATCACTCGGTAATTGTTTTCCCTCGCGCTTACCAGACGCTTGAGGTGACATCACTTTTACAAGGAAGAGCAAAATGATATTGAGAAAATGTTTTGGGAGGCTAACAAACCTATATACTAAGTACCCACGTGCATCGTAGATTAAATGTAAATTGTGAAGTTACGTAACTTGTAAACAGATTGTGTGTCTTCCATTGTCTTGATTAGTATATCTTATTTGATGTCCATTCATGATACGTTTATGTCTCAGAGGCCTTCTCGTTTGACATTTACCCAAAACGTATTTGCTGTACATTCGTGCTTAGAATCATTAGTCTCCTCATCCTTCGTCTTTCTTGAAGTGGTATCTCAGTACACTTGGGCACCGGTGCGGCGCTGCGGGGGTTGTAAGCTTACTCTACGAATTCTTGAGATAAAGAACGCATTTTCTTAGGTTTGGTGTTTTTTTGTTGTCTTAAAGTCATACTTTTACGTATTACGCAATATCTAAATTATAAAGAAATTTGGCGAAAAAAATCACAACAGTGCCGCAGTGAATGAAGCCGCACCGGTGCCCCAAGTGCAGCGAGATACCACCTTTAGAAGGCACTTCATTGAATCTCCAATTCTTAAGGGACACATGTCCCTTTCATCATACAAGGCATCATAGTACATATCGACAAAGCTATGGTCTCCCGCCTTGGAAATCAAAACGGATCATGATTAGAAATTGAGAAGACCGGAGAAAGGCTAAGATTGTTTCCCAACATGCAAATCTCTGTCTTCTTACTTTAATCAGCGATATGTCGTAAGTCTAGGTCGTCGACTCCATTAGTACTAAGGCAATGATTGAATATGATAAATGCTTGGATAATAAATCCTTGTCATCAATCGAGACATTAAGAGATTAACAGTAAGCATCTTAGGGTTAATGCGTAAATGCCATAATCTTCTGTTGAAACTCCCACCGTCTAAGGAATTTAGATTAATGGAGGCCATCTTTTCTACCACTGCAAATGACAATGCGTGAAATTGCTTAAATGCCTCTGAGTCTCGTGTTTAATTCACCATTCCATGTACACAACTGTCCGTTCTTAGTGCCTCCGGTTACATGTTGAGTGGTACTGAGTGACAGTTGACATAGATTTAGCTCATATACATTCGAGCGTTACACCATTTGACTGCCTGAACGCCTCGTTGAACAATGTGGAGAATCTGATGCATCTAGCCAGCTTAAGGGCTTTTCATTATTTGCCATCAAACTGCCAGTCTGCTTCAAAAGAATTAAACTAGACATATGACTACACATTTAGAGGATACGGGTACTGAGAACTGCATGCCGACCTCAAAGACAACATGTTTTGTAAGACTCATATGATGGCAGATAGTGATACATCAATTTTGGTCTCTTTGAGGTTTTCAAAAAGATCGTGACATCTCCCAAAACTTCTGTCGATATGGGAAAATGTTGCCATAAAGTAATTTGCCGTTTACCACAGATAAAAGGACTAACTTTTCTGTTCACTCCAGGGGAGGTGCAATCAGATCGGTAGATGCAATGGGGCTGTCAAACCAGTATCTGAAGATGAAACGTAAAGTCTGCATCATGTCTTCACCTCTCGCTATCTTGCAGAATCCAGACAATTTCTGGGGAGTAAGATCATCCCGAGATGTCAGAAGTAATGAGACGGTGACACGTATCAAAGCTATGCAAGATGCATCTTTCGTGAAGGAAAGCACCCAAGGGAGGAATGATTTACTTTGTAACTTAGGCAAGTTGTTTTGCAGACTTTCAGCATGTCAAACACTATCAACATGATGACTCCTTTCAACCGTGTATAAATGATGGAGTCTATGGCTATGCCTGAAAAGAGGCGCCGACTTGCCGTGTTATCGACAAGGCTGTCGATTTAAACTCCTCTTGACAATACCAAAATCCTACTCATTTGTGAGTTAAGAGTAGATTCATTTCACACATGACCTGTTTTCTTGACGTTTGTAACCGTAAAGTAAGTTTTTGGAAGGGTAGAAACAAACTCTGCAGACAATGGATTATATGGGGCTACTGCTTCTGGGAATCGGTAAGGATGACTTAGCTTCATTTGATAGAAAGATGTATGGAAAATGTGTGGAACGTATTGTTCTGTCGCCACCTCAAGTAAAATATAATTAGTTTTCTCTAGGCAAAAATGTTGCACGGTAGTGTATACATGAACACGTAAGGAACATTGGTAAAAAGTGGCAATTTTAGAATGCTATAACCGTCTAATCTGATAACTTCCTTTCGGAAATGAAGTACAAGGTACCTGCCGGAAAGGGAATCTCCATTTGTTTAGACCCTGTCGTAGAGCTACGTAGCCTGTTGCAAATGCTGACGGTAACGTTTATTGAAGACCCATAACATAAAGAATTACATCAAATTACACCAAAACAAAGCAAACAATAGAATTGTCTGGACTAATCATTCAACGTCTAGAATTGAATACACAATTGAAAAGTTCACATAGTACTTTCAGCATCTAGGTATGATACGTGTTGTAGGAGGTAGACCGAACGATAATAGCAATCAACTGTCGAAACAATGTATCTGTGCTAATCTAAAAGCTTTCTTCAGGTAGCTCATGTCTATTTCTCGTACTCACTGCAGTGAACATGCTTCAGGTAGGCGGTAGGCCTGATAGTAAAGATGAATACTGCTCCCATGGGAACTTACACACCTGTCCAGTATCCCCCTCCCCAAAAAACGGACTGAGGTAGCTGAAGACGTTACTTCAGAGTTCAGACAGAATGATGAGTTTTCCTCTGTCTTAAAGTGTTGCTGGTGGAGCCGTTGACAATGATCCTTCGAAATTTGCTGCTAGCACTTAAACGGTGCTCATACAGAAAGTGACAGGTCGATCTTCCAAGTACCGACAATGATCTATCGCGCCCTGTGAATGAGATGCTTACAGTCTAGTGCACGGTTCCCAAAGTTCCTGGCAGACAAGTCAAGCGGGACCTTTGGCCAATATGTACTCCTGGATTCAATCTTTACAGCGGATTAAACTAAAAATTGCCTGTCAACAACTTTTATCAACAAAGAGAAATGCTGAGCAGTCACATTTTTCAGATCAGATCCTCTGAGCGACGATGTCGCCAACGTTAAAGCAGTCTTCAAACAACAATCATTTCAACTTCAACCCTGCCTTCCTGCATTGATCAATGTGGTGAACAGTAAGGTGGTCCGGCAGCGGTCCCTCTCTGATAACCAGCGGTCCGTGGAGACCTGAAAGGTCGCGTTTGTCTCTGTCTGGTGTCAGAGGTATTGAACTGACGGCGAGAGAAGGGCAGTTCACACGCCACATTGTGATCTGTCTAGACTTGGTGGAATCTCCTGGATGGAACGTTTATGACAGCCTGGAAATACCAGCTGGGCTAGTGCTTCAGACAGTTTCACCTGTGTGTCAATGTGAGTAATAAACAATGCGCAGCTTGTTGGTGGCATTTTGAAAACCTCCATAATTCCAAGCTAAGCTCCACATTTCATGTCGTGACGCAAAGGAATGGCATTTCAGGCCATAACAAACTTTATAGCCTCTGAGACCAAAAGCTTGGGATTTAGAAGTCTGGCTTTGTAAAATTGTTGCTGACCCAACATAAGCTAATGGGAAGACTTGGAGACAGGACGTAGAACCCTGCACGTGGTCCACAATTAATCGTAATTATGTGTCCAAAAGAGTCGAATATTGGCGGTAGAATGTAGAATTGATTATTTAGTCCATTTATTTAGTACGTATTTTATTTGTAGGTGTAAAAACGTGCTAGTCCCAAAAATGGTGCTAATTGTATTTCTGGTATGTTATCCCATTTTTTAATAGAAGGTACTTCCTAAATCCCTTCTAGTATAATAAAGGGATAAGACCCCCGCTATCCCATCTTTATACTAGAAGGAACTTCTTAAATCCTTTCTAGTATAATAAAGGGATAAGACCCCCGCTATCTCATCTTTATAATAGAAGGAGATTATTGAAAGTCTAGTATAAGTGGGATAGCGGGGGTCTTATCCCTTTATTATACTAGAAAGGATTTTAAGAAGTACCTTCTAGTATAAAGATGGGATAGCGGGGGTCTTATCCCTTTATTATACTAGAAAGGATTTAAGAAGTATCTTCTAGACAAGTATAAAGATGGGATAGCGGGGGTCTTATCCCTTTATTATACTAGAAAGGATTTAAGAAGTACCTTCTAGTATAAAGATGGGAAAGCGGGGGTCTTATCCCTTTATTATACTAGAAAGGATTTAAGAAGTACCTTCTAGTATAAAGATGGGATAGCGGGGGTCTTATCCCTTTATTACCTGCATGTATGCAGGTATGGTTTTGATGCTGGTGGGAACTTTTCGGTAGCCGGGGATGTAGGGCGCTGTATCTCGTGAACGGATGGTGCGAGCACGACGATTTTTGGTACGTGGGTTGGGGGTGGTAGCCTAACACTCAGGTTTGATTTTGGGCCTCCTGGCGTTTGAACTTGACATTGCAGGTGGCATTTTTGGTGTTTTGGGGCACTTTTGGCGCTGTGTGTCCGGAACGATACGCGCGATTGCGACGATTTTTGGTGCATGGGTGGGGGGTTGTTGCTTGTTGCCTAGGATTGACTTTGGGCCTTGTCGCGTTTGAACTTGACCCGGCAGGTCGAATTTTGTGTCCGGGAGGGGTGTTTCCGGAGTTATATCTTCTGAACGGCTGGTGCTGGCGCGATGATATTTGGCACATGTGTCGGCGGTGGCTGAATAATGCTCAATTTTGATTTTGGCGCCCTTGGTGCTTGAACTTGACATTTTAGGTTACCTTTTGTGCGGGCACGGGGCGTGCGCTGTATCTCCGGAACGCAAGGTACCATTGTGTTGCTATTTGGTAAGTGAGTTGTTTGTGGTGTCCTGGTGGTCAGGTTTGATTTTGGGCATCCTAGTGCTTGAACTTGATACTGTATAGGTTGACCCTGTTTTTGTGTGGTTGGGGCATCCTCCCAATATCTGCTTGGTTTTAAAAACAGATTATGGTTGGGTGTAGAACCATCATCTGGCCTGGGCCACCTTCAATGTATCAGGTTACTTAGTGGCACTGACAGTTTGCCAGATGACGGGAGTGTACAAGATTATATATCTGTTGGTCAGGTATAATTGGAGTTTGCTTATTACTCTTTGTGGTGTTTCTAGAGCTGTATAGTACTGAGTTTTAAGTTTCGGTACAAGTTCCTTTACCCTGTTGGCAATCATGGTTGAACTTGAACTTAAACAGAAGAAGATGCAATTTTCTAATGTGGAGGAGAACTGTATAGAGTGTGGGCATAAGAGAAAGGTATGTGTATGATTTGTCCTGTGTTTCTTTTTGTTTCTTTGGTAATGCCATTTCCATACTGTATACAGGTAATTTGTTGTTTTGGGCTAGTCATATTCGCTTGGTTTTTGGGCCTGCTTAATCTATGGTACAGGTAGGGTTAAGTGGTGGAGGCTTAGCTTTGTTCTGTTTTAAATTCAGTATCGTTTGTTGCATTTTGTCGCGGCAAATATATGATGAAATTCCCCTTCTAAGCAACTGCTCATTGGTTTGCGGGGATGTTTGCTGGGTGTTTGCTCTGACTACAACAGCTTCTGAACTTTTCAAAGCTTCCATTGCCAGCAGCTTGCCATCTATAAATGGGATTGACAAGGACATTTTTCATAGTAAATTATGCTGTTAAATTTGGCTTAGATACTACAGGAGATTTAGGTTTGGGTTGGATGGATTGAATGAAAATATCATACCACCCTGGGGACTAACTGTTGCTGCTGCATGGGGGCTACCACTATTCATATTGTCTAATGTCTATGGAACTACAGATAAAAGTATCATTGGTCAAATTATGCAAGTAACATTCCGATGTCAAGTGAATAACACCCCAGAAATAAATCTTTAATGAATATCATTGGAAGAACACAAACCAAGGAGACTTGGCAGCTGCATTAGGTCAGTACATTGAAATAGGAAGATATTAGTATATCATGTGACAGAGTAACTACATGTGCATGGGTCATCTGAGACAAAAAAAGGTAGCGTCTCAACAACTTCAAAGTACTGTGGTTGGTTACATACTTAAGAAATCCAAAATAAGTAATGTTCATCCATGTCCAAACTTACAAATTCAGAAAATGGAATTTCAGAGTCAGACTTTTGCATGGTGCACAACCAACACGGTAAAAAGCTCATTTTTCCAACCACGTACCACAGACAAAAAGGCAAAAATACCCAATAGGTCTACAGAAACCCAATACATTTCATGCAGGCCTGAGGTCTACGAACTCTTGTTATACTAGAAAGGATTTTAAGAAGTATCTTCTAGTATAAGTGGGATAGCGGGGGTCTTATCCCTTTATTATACTAGAAAGGATTTTAAGAAGTACCTTCTAGTATAAAGATGGGATAGCGGGGGTCTTATCCCTTTATTATACTAGAAAGGATTTAAGAAGTATCTTCTAGTATAAAGATGGGATAGCGGGGGTCTTATCCCTTTATTATACTAGAAAGGATTTAAGAAGTACCTTCTAGTATAAAGATGGGATAGCGGGGGTCTTATCCCTTTATTATACTAGAAAGGATTTAAGAAGTACCTTCTAGTATAAAGATGGGATAGCGGGGGTCTTATCCCTTTATTATTATACTAGAAAGGATTTAAGAAGTACCTTCTAGTATAAAGATGGGATAGAGGGGGTCTTATCCCTTTATTATACTAGAAAGGATTTAAGAAGTACCTTCTAGTATAAAGATGGGATAGAGGGGGTCTTATCCCTTTATTATACTAGAAAGGATACTAGAAAGGATTTTAAGAAGTACCTTCTAGTATAAAGATGGGATAGCGGGGGTCTTCTCCCTTTATTATACTAGATAGAAAGGATTTTAAGAAGTATTGGTAAAAAATGGGTTTAAGGTTGGTACCCTATGTTAGCACAAGTCTTTGTACTTAGCACGTGTTTCAAAGAGATTTTTTCAGGGCTAAAAAGATGGGATAAATAACCCGTACTGTAGAAAGTACCCACTTGCAAATACTGTACATAGGCCATAGCGTACGTTCTTTGTCACAACCAGTGGAAGTATTGCTCTCCGTGAGTTTACAGTGGTTCGAAATTCGAAATTACTTCACTTTTAACTCTTGAGAGACCTTTCAGTTTGCTAACGGAACCTTTCCCTATATGACATCTTCTCACTTATCACAAATACAGTGCAGAACGAAAATGAAGGTGTGCAGGATTGATGGATTACTTTAATTAGTACAGAACCGATAAGGCATGACTTGTAATCACATCCAATACTGCTGTGAGTTCTGCAGAACAGAACGGATGATTGCCGCCTGAAATATGAATCTCTGTTCATGGTCAATTACTACATACCTGTGACAGTGAATAACGCCACATTGCTTTATATTTCGATGGAAGTCTGCTTACTTGCAGTACACAGGGCAAGCAATGATGTTACAAAGACCATGCCGTTAGTTGCAGTGTTTATATGGAATTAGAATATGAAAACATAAAATATGAAATATGAAAATAAAAACAGTTATGGCCTTTTTGTATCAATCGACAATCCTTTGAAGCCTGCGCAGACTTAAACATACTGTGCTAGTTAGATATTTTGAAATTCACAGAAACATGAATGGTTGTAAACCATCAAATTTTTCTGCCACAGGCTTACAAACATCGTATGATGATATATCTTTCCGGTAGAAGAAAATGCCTAAATTGGACAGAAAATGCTCATATTGGGCGACATGAGCCTGTGTTTTCCACCAAAGTCGCAAGTAAAGCCTACTGGTGAGATTTCGAAGACTATTACATGTACAGTATATACTAGTACTCAATGTGTGCAATTTACTATAATTGCTGTAGCAACGATTCGTTAGACGACTTCTTGCTCTGAAACTTTCCATTGTACTCAGCTACTGCTAGTATCAAGTAGTACTCAACTGGATAATGTAAATGATATACACAGGCGTACTCAGATGATGCATAACATTTAAATGTGTACCCCTGTGGTTCTCGAATGTTCTATGTTCAAATAACATGCAATTCCTGACGAATCATAACACCTGGGCCTTAGTGGTTCAAGTTTTATGGACACATTAGAAGTAATTGCCACTTTGATAGTAGAAACTAGATGGATAAGCATTACATTAAGCCATACTTGTGTAATTTTACTTTATTCTGTGGTACGCTCAAGTGCTCATCGAACTCGATGAAGCTTCTTTGAAAGCACAGCTAGCATAGCTGCGATAACCTCGGCCGTATGCGTAAACGTGTCAGAAAATGAGCATTGGGATCAACTCTGAGAACTACCTCAGTCGTCAGGCATCGAGTTGCATTACTGGCGGATGCGCCGACCAAGAAATACTGTCTATTACGACGACGTAAAGTACCCATTTGTAGAAATGAGATGGAGTCTTCTATGTGCTCAATAAGTCTTGAGACAAGTAACTTTCACCTTACAGAGTTCCCTGGAGACGACTACAACTCCGCCAGTGCCATACATATGGAGAACGGGAAGTTCAAACTCCGGAAGAGCGGTACCTAACCAGTACATTACTGCCTGCGGTCGCCATGGCTTACAGATGGAGGCCTATAAATCTGCAGCATCCGATAGAAATCTTTGCTCGTGGCCATCCGTCAACTCAAGCATCAAGGCATGAGATGAAAGCCGGGGTTATCGTGCATCACGTGCCAGAGTGTCACGCGCGCCCTAAATTTTGCCGAGGGCTTAACAATATTTACTGCGTTCTACTAGACAGCGATCACGCTGCAACCTTGCTGCGACCTAAATGTGATTTGTGCAACTCTTGACTTCATAATTTGCAGATATCATGCAAAATTTAAAGGTATGACTGAAAATGGAAGAAACCAAACTAAGCGTAATAAATTATCTTTTTATTTGTAAAAAACTTAAGATCACTTCAGACTTACTTCAGAACTTTAGTGGGGTCGCCGTCCGGTGGAATGGTAATATCACCGAAGCCAAACCAGGAAAATTTCTTTATGTGGTATCAAAACTACGCAAAACATTACTTACTTCTTAAAAAAAAAACTTCAGTAGCCAATAATTCTCCACTGTAACTAGGGAAGATAACATTTGGCAATGTTTTAACGTTTGACCCGGACATAAATCAAACTTCACACAGTGATGGACGTCATCGATATTACCAAGGGAAATTCAAACTTTGCTCTTATCCTCGGGACTTTGAACGCCGGCAGAGAGCACATTAGTCACTGTGTCAAATATACTTCTACGGTGGATGTGCTGATGCTGTAGACAGTTACATGATATGCAGCCATGGACTGAAGGCTACGAAGTGAGATAACCAACAAACAAGAATATACTTGAAACGACTACCGATCCATTGTTATTTAGATAAAATATATGCTAAATGTACAGATGTTTGCATAAGATTCCGTCTATTGGCCTTTATAACCGATGCAAGAGAACACCCGACAAAACACACACTTTAGGACCAAGGTGAACGTGGAAGAAATAAGTCAATGAGGCATTGGACATTTAATTTTATATGCTGAATTTTTTAAACGCACTTTAGGACTATTTGTATTAGAAAAGCATTGTAGTTATGAAATGTACAACACTGTCTATCCATGTTACTTTTCGCAGAATGAGTTGTGGCTCTGGGTTCACTTTTTTTCACTTTTTTTAACCCTATTCAGACCGGGCTTTTTTGGTCATCCCTGGACCGGGGGGGGGGCTTTTGAGGCCCTCCACTTCTAAGTCCTATAACTCTTGAACAACGTGTCGTAGGGCCACCAAATTTTCAGGACAGGATGTCGACATAATATCTGACAAGTATGTGACGTTTGACGTTACGTTGACGTAAGATGACGTAATTATGACGTCATCAATTTGATTACATTGGCCAAACCCATGAAAAATGGGTATTCTCAGAAAACTTCAAGTTATGCTGCAAAAATGTAACAACAAGTGCAGATAACAGAATAATAATGTTTATTACGACTTGCGTTGCCAATAGCAACATCAATGGCGTCAATATGACGTCATAAAATGACGTCATGCACATCTAAGATACGAGTTGGGCTCCGCCATATTATATCCACCACCTTGAATTTTTGAAAATACTTTTTTTGCAACAAATAATCACAAAGGGCGATGGAAATAGACTAAATTCATTCATTTAGATGTTTTTTGATGAAAAAATACCAGGTAGTTACAAATTTTCAGGGATAATTAGCTTGTTATTCTTGATCTGGCCATTCGGTCCGCCATCTTGGATTTTGGGCTGATGACGTCATCAAATTAGCATAATTTATGCATATATAATTATGAAAGATATGCTGAATAATATAAGATTTTATTTATGTAACAAAATCGCAGTAATATAGCAAATAAATGTGAAAAATACATAGTTAGAACCAAAAATAGTGATTTTTGGCAAAACTGCCTGTCAACAAACGGTTGCCATGGCAACAAGAAAAAATTGAAAATTTGTGAAACTTCGTAAAATTGTTGCCAACAATATTTTAGGAAAACTCACCAAATTTGGTGGCTCTAGCGTAAGCCGTTCTGGCGTTATAGGACATCGAAGTTAGCGCGGGCCTCAAAAGCCCCCCCCCCCCGGTCTGAATAGGGTTAAAGAGGAAAAAGTTTACAGCACACTCATGTTTGTAACTTACTTTCATAAGCAGTTTTTAATTTGACTTAAACATCTGCTTGAAAAACGCGTGCAGACAATTGATGTCTTCAATGCAGCAGCACAACTCGTATCTGATCGCTTTTCGTAGCTTGTGGTAGACTTTACGGTACAGCTTTAACCTACTGGTAGTTAGCTGTTGGTGCATAATATATCGTGCATAGGTATCTGTCGTTATCTTCTGGGCTGTTAACGATTTTCACATATTTTTCAGCAATCCGATGTGTTCACTGGTACGTGTTAATGAGGCTAGTTTCTATAGGTTAAGATTTACAATTCGTAAATACCTGGAGTCAGCGGATTTGATGACCTGACCTTCTTAGAATGGTAATCATTTTTCCTAGATAAGAAGTTCCTCTCAGGACAAGGTGGAAGAAATAAGCCCACGTGGTATCATAGCCTGATGTTGTAGATGATGCTTGCAATAGATATATATAGCTATATGTCATACATTAAAAGTAAAAGTTCGGTTGACATACGCTCGTACCTTCAATGCTAACTGATAGCATGTCCTGCTTATGCGTGTTCAGACACACGTCCATTGCGCATTCTTTTGCAACGTACATTCTGTCACTCAAAGAATCCGTATGTTATTCGTACCGATTGCAGTGCCTTTAAGTCTTCAATAGGGGTGTCATTTCGGTCTTGAACTTGTCATAGCCATGTTGGAAAGAGCGCGACGATAATTCCCATATTTCGCCATATCTAAAGCCATGTTGAACAAGTGTGAATACAATTGCCTTCGTTAAAGCTTACACGGCCAGCTGCCTTAACCCCAAGCAATTTTTCCACAACCACTGCATTTATAGTAATTCACAGTTTGCTCCAACAATTGATCGTTACAACAGCGCAGCACACACGTAATGGACGAGATTACTGGGCTTCCGTAGCTGTGCCATACCTTTGAGCTTTGTCGGCATGTTTTCTCCCATAGATGTCGTTCTTCACTTGACAGCAAGCTATAACCTTGATCTCCTTAATATAAAACTGAGCCGGAGTTTATTGACTGCCGTAGAAAACATCACCCGAAGGTAAAACGAGGATCTGCAGAATATTTCACATCCCGGAATCTGATGTCCCACAGAGTAGACATCCCATTTACGGCAGTAATGGGATCGAAGAGATTCGGGATCGGAATGACTTACTTTTCTTACCACTTCCATCGGATGGCTCCGAATTCATCAACATCGTTGCGTTTGTCAATCGTTAGGGTTATTTTGTTACACTATGGCCCAGTTCTTGCGTTCATTGCATTTGGGTTCAACAGTATCGTTGGTAAAAAAAAGCAACATGCTTGAGATACGAGCTTCCTTATGGTCATTATAAAAAGAGAAGGCATCAGATCAACAGGTAATATGAAATTACAAACGTCCTTTACAAGTAGCTATTAGTTCCTTATATGTGGTTGTAATGTCTTTATCCCCGAAGGTCTCCGATGTTTTGTATAGATTAAATTACGTGAAGAAAGGCCAAGGAATCGGCTTGGAACAAAGATACATAAACATGTGATATCGTTAATCGATTTTCCTCGTAATCGCCTCAGTTGATGACCTTTTTTCAAGGCCGAACACAAACGAAGCAAACATGGCTCCAAACGACGTTTGTACGCTTTGGTGAAGAAAAAATGCGAGCACAGTTTCTACGCAGCTGAATACATCATTGAATCCTGTTTAGTGAATTTTTTCGTATTTGCTCCCTTTTTGGCTACTCTTTTGTGATTTTGCCACCAAATTTGCACATTCAAACTGCAGTTTTCCTAATATTCTTAATGTTAAAAGGTCTGCATGGGGGTCCTTACAACGCTTTACGTTAGCTAAAGCCTTATGGTATAGTTTATAAAGTCCTTAACGCAAGGTTCGTACATTTTTTTTGTGTATGCTACCTAATAGTATGTTACTTCGACCTGTTTCTGAGAGCGACTTCCACGGACTAAGCCATTCATGTCTTTCTATTGACAAGTGCGTTTTTGGTTTGAACCGTTATCGATAGAACCGATGAAGAGAGAGCTACACAGCAATGATAACAAGTATTAACCCCTCCATTCACTTTAAGGCACTAGCTTAGGACGGGCAGACGAATGTCAGCGGAGATCGGATATTGAACACGTCACAAGAGTTCTGCAAATGACTTCTTAAGCCCACCTGAGATGAATATTGCCGATAACTTGTCATGTATACGGCGACATTTATAAAGCTAATCCCCAAGCACATAACCATC
>NC_049987.1:10522713-10530495 GCF_000003815.2 Branchiostoma floridae | reverse complement strand
CAACAATGAGGCTATAGACACATTGTGACAGAGTTTCAACCCTACAGTAGATCAGAAATCATTTCCATAAGCCAGAAACGTCTTGAAATACTATACACACATCAGGGCACTATACATCTCCTATTCATTATTTCACTGGAAAGTTCTTAAAAGTGTTACATATAAAGATTCGGGCTGTATATCTTTAAACAACATAAAATATTGAAAGGCATGAAATTATATATGTACCGCCGGAGCGACTCCAGCTCACTTCAATGAGTTTCTTATTGGTTCTTTTACGAGCAACAGTACTACACAGTTGTGTTATACTATACATGTAATTGATTCCCATCTTTGATTGAATCAATATGATTTGCAGAGCATGTCATTTGACCCTGAAGACAGCTTTACAGCAATCGTTATCTCATAAGTCTTATAAAGAATTTCCGGAATGACTTCTCATTTATTTTGAAAGAAGTTTGTGGGGCATTCCAAGGTATCAGCTTAACGTTAAAGTAAAACAAAAACATAAAGAAGTCTTAAGATATATGTTCGTGACTTTTGACAACGTTCCAGAAAACTGCACGTTGGTATGTTTGTAGTTGTAAGGTTCGTCTGTAAAAATACCAGTACATACACAATTGAAAGTTCGCTGTTGTTGCGAGTGAGCTTGAAAATCCGTTATGTCCTACGTCAGAAGACAGAGTGCAGCCTTAGCTGACTCCTCATTTACTGATACCCACTGAGAAGGTTTGTGGGAGGGGGTATTGCGAGGTATCAGCTTAATCAAAGTAAAAAAACATAGTCCATGAAGACGTCTACAAAAGATGTTTATGTCTTTTGACAAAGTTTCAGAAAGCCGTGGCCAGTTGGTACAGTTTGTAATTGTAGGATTCGTATTTTTTTGGGACTGTTGAAATGTAGGAATATCTGTACATACTCGATTGAAAGTTCACTGTTGTTGCGAGTGAGCTTGAAAATCCATTATGCCCTGCGTCAGAAGACAGAGTGCAACCTCTAGGTGTTGGGGAGCAGCATTTAGCAGCCGAACTTTGCGCAGCTGGTGGTGTATTCTGAATGCCGTATGAGACCGAGTTTTGTAATGCTATTCATGGGCAGACCATATCTTACTTCCCGTGAATAAACGAGCTACTTTATTTTCCGTCCGTCTTTATTGTGAAGTCTGTCTCACACCTAGATACCTGAAATGTCGGGGTGATATCTTCAGTCCCACGGGAGTCTGACGAATGTAATATTTTGCTCTTTTAAAACTTTACGCTGTGACTGAATGATTCCAGTACACCGTGTGTACACTCTCCAAGCGGTTGTGTGTGTGTGTGTGTGGAGGGGAGGGGGGGGGGAGCGTTGATACGTACAATCTCACCAGCTCTCAGAGTCTCATACAGACAATGAAAAGAAAAGGTCAAATGAAGATTTTTAATTGTTCAAACAACAGTTTTGATGGATTATCGCACTTCATATTACGTTGATGATGACATATAGGTAAACAATATCTATTTTGTAAATAACGCTGAGACCTCCCTATCCTCAATCTCATTTCTATGCGTTTTATTGATACTGGCATATCATCATTGTTGGTGCCTCTGTGTGGAGTTATACCTATGAGATCAACATCGAGTGATTGATATCGTTCAATGTCAACCACTGTTCTCGGTTGGTTGTTTTCTTCAATTCCTGCTTATCAATCTTGAAATTATAGACTCATATATAAATCATGTCATATTTAGAATATAGCTCAAAGACATATAAGTTTCAAAAAAATTCTTACGTCACGTCGATGAAGGTTAGACATCCAGGTAATAATAAGTGATACCAAATAGCAGTAACTCATTCAAGAAACTGGATATGATTTTGGAAACAGTCAGACGTTTCAAACACTATCCGGTGTCTTTCGTCAGTGTCACCGAAGAAAGACACTGGATCAATGACGAAATACACCGGATGGTGTTTGAAACATCTGACCGTTTACAAAATCGTATCCAGTTGCTTGAGTAACTGCTTTTTGGAAAAATCCGTACGTCGTTAATCTCTGCAATGAAACACGTGCGTTGCTTGCAAAACATGATCCTAACAAAATGACGGTGAATATTTTATTGGTAATCCGCTTTTGATAAATATAAAAATCAACAACAACCAATCGCCTTTATGATATGGTACTAACTACAAAGAAAACAAGAGGGTGTCTATCATTCTATTTTAGGCCTCAGAATCCTTCTCTGCAGACGCCCAGTGTCACTCAAGCGTCCATTACCACCACACCCGGTGCCCCCCTCTCCGCACCGGCTCATCTATATGGTTCTTACCGCTGCCATCCGCACGACAGCAGCCGTCAGTTTCTCCTTTCAAGTCTCGGCTTCCAAGCGCCGGCCAGCCGACCTCCGTCCCGCCCGTGAAAGCGAACACCGCGCACCCACATGTCACTCCTTACATGTTCATCTCGCATCCGGTGAACCGAGACAGACCAAGATTCGGAAACGAATATCGGACGATCGCGGGAATTAATAAAGGTCTGGGTCTGTAATTACACGTGTGACTGCGGTATCTGATACCCGGGGGAGATGATAATGTTATTAAGTTTGCAGGAGACTTAGGTACGCCGTGTTGCCTGGCGGCAATGGCTGTCGGTAGGAATGGGTGGTTAGAAAGGTATTGGCGATTCGCGGAGAATGGCAAGTAGTTGTCGCATCTACTTTTCGTCGGCTCCAGGAATCGTAAAAAAACCTTACGAAAACTAGATATCCAGGATTCGTACTTCCGGTGCCGTCAATCATGGTGATTGACAGGACAGAAAACATTATTATGCACGCCCATGTTTCCATATATGGTTCGACCTCGTGAGACCTCGACAGACTCAAGTTGCGAGAGATTAAAACCCGGAAGTGATCGCTGTCCTCCCCATGATAGGACGCCATCTGAATGATTTTAACACGTAAATAGAATGTGACGCTACACGAAAAACAACTTCAAACACGCCACACATATATAGTCATGCGACTGTTATTGTCTATCGTTGTGGACAACGGTTGTCTTTAGACATGCGTTCAGAGTATTGCGGGACAACCGTGGTGCAGCATACCATTCCGGTGCGTGCGTGACCCACAGTGACCTCTTGCTCGCAAATTAAAAATGGCGGGAGAATTCCTTATTTTCGTCAGGCGTTCAGGTCATTTTCTGGATATCCAGGAATCGTCCTCCTGTTCAGGCAGTTTTCTGCATATTTGGCCAAGGTATAACCAAGGTATGGCAAAGGTATGACCAAGGTATGGCCAAGGTATGAACCAAGGTATGACCAAGGTTTGAACAAGGTATGACCAAGGTATGGCCAAGGTGTAACCAAGGTATGGCCAAGGTATGACCAACGTATGGCCAAGGTATGGCCAAGGTATGACCAAGGTATGACCAAGGTATGGCCAAGGTATGACCAAGGTATGATTAAGGTATGACCAAGGTATGACCAAGGTATGACCAAGGTATGGCCAAGGTATGACCAACATATGGCCAAGGTATGGCCAAGGTATGGTCAAGGTATGGCCAAGGTATGAACCAAGGTATAACCAAGGTATGACCAAGGTATGGCCAAAACTTGACCAAGGTATGGCCAAGGTATGACCAAGGTATGACCAAGGAATGACCAAGGTATGACCAAGGTATGACCAAGGTATGACCAAGGTATGACCAAGGTATGACCAAGGTATGACAAAAGTATGACCAAGGTATGGCAAAGGTATTACCAAGGTATGACCAAGGTATGACCAAGGTATGACCAAGGTATAACCAAGGTATGACCAAGTCATGACCAAGGTATGGCCAAGGTATGGCCAAGATTTGGCCAAGGTATGACCGATGTATGGCAAAGGTATGACAAAGGTATGGCCAAGGTATGAACCTAGGTATGACCAAGGTATGACCAAGGTATGGCCAAAATTTGGCCAAGGTATGGTCAAGATATTGCCAAGCTATGACCAAGGTATGACCAAGGTATGACCAAGGTATGACCAAAATATGGCCAAGGTATGACCAAGGTATGACCAAGGTATGACAAAGTCATGACCAAGGTATGGCCAATGTATGGCCAAGATTTGGCCAAGGTATGACCGAGGTATGGCAAAGATATGAAAAAGGTATGGCCAAGGTATGAACCAAGGTATGACCAAGGTATGACCAAGGTATGGCCAAAATTTGGCCAAGGTATGGTCAAGGTATGGCCAAGGTATGGCCAAGGTATGACCAAGGTATGACCAAGGTATGACCAAAATATGGCCAAAATATGGCCAAGGTATGACCAAGGTATGACCAAGGTATGACCAAGGTATGACTAAGGTATGACCAAGGAATGACCAAGGTATGACCAAGGTATGGACAAGGTATGACCCACGTATGGCCAAGGTATGGCCAAGGTATGACCAAGGAATGACCAAGTAATGGCCAAGGTATCGCCAACGTATGGCCAAGGTATGACCTAGGTATGGCCAAGGTATGAACCAAGGTATGACCAAGGTATGAAAAAGGTATGATCAAGGTATGGCCAAGGTGTGACCAAGGTATGGCCAAGGTATGACCAACGTATGGCAAAGGTAAGGCCAAGGTATGACCAAGGTATGACTAGGTAGGCCAAGGTATGACCAAGGTATGGCCAAGGCTAGGCCAAGATTTGGCCATGGTATGACCAAGGTATGGCAAAGGTATGAACCAAGGTATAACCAAGGTATGACCAAGGTATGACCAAGGTATGGCCAAAATTTGACCAAGGTATGGCCAAGGTATGACCAAGGTATGGCCAAGGTATGACCAAAGTATTACTAAGGAATGACCAAGGTATGATCAAGGTATGGCCAAGGTGTGACCAAGGTATGATCAAGGTCTGACCAAGGTATGGCCAAGGTATGACCAAGGTATGGCCAAGGTATGACCAACGTATGGCAAAGGTAAGGCCAAGGTATGACCAAGGTATGGCCAAGGTATGACCAACGTATGGCAAAGGTATGAACCAAGGTATAACCAAGGTATGACCAAGGTATGACCAAGGTATGGGCAAAATTTGACCAAGGTATGGCCAAGGTATGACCAAGGTATAACCAAGGTATGACCAAAGTATGGCCAAGGTATGACCAAAGTATTACCAAGGAATGACCAAGTTATGATCAAGGTATGGCCAAGGTGTGACCAAGGTATGGCCAAGGTATGACCCACGTATGGCCAAGGTATGGCCAAGGTATGACCAAGGTATGACCAAGGTATGACCAAGGTATGGCCGAGGTATGACCAACGTATGGCCAAGGTATGGCCAAGGTATGACCAAGGTATGAACAAGGTATGACTAAGGTATGACCAAGGTATGACTAAAGTATGGCCAAGGTATGACCAAGGTATGACCAAGGTATGACCAAGGTATGACCAAGGTATGGCCAAGGTATGACCAAGGTATGACCAAGAAATGACCAAGGTATGACTAAGGTATGGCCAAGGTATAACCAAGGTATGGCCAAGGTATGACCAAGGTATGACCAAGGTAATACCAAGGTATGACCAAGGTATGGCCGAGGTATGACCAACGTATGGCCAAGGTATGGCCAAGGTATGAGCAAGGTATGGCCAAGCTTTGGCCAAGGTATAACAAAGGTATGACCAAGGAATGACCAAGGTATGACCAAGGTATGACCAAGGTATGGCCAAGGTATGGCTAAGTTATGACCAAGGTATGACCAAGGTATGACCAAGGTATGGCCAAGGTAATGGCCAAGGTATGACCAAGGTATAACCAAGGTATGACCAAGGTATGATAAAGGTATGACCAAGGTATAACAAAGGTATGACAAAGGTATGGCCAAGATTTGGCCAAGATTTGGCCAAGGTATGACCAAGGTATGGCCAAGGTATGACCAAGGTATGACCAAGGTGTGACCAAGATTTTGCCCAAGGTATGACCAAGGTATGACCAAGGTATGACCAAAGTATGCCCAAGGTATGCCCAAAGTATGACCTAGGTATGCCCAAGGTATGTCCAAGGTGTGCCCAAGGTATGTACCAAGGTATGGCCAAGGTATGGTCAAGGTATTGACAAGGATATGCCTAAGGTATGCCCAAGGTATGTCCAAGTTAGGTACAAGGTTTAAAAAGGTATGGGGTCAAAGTCTGACCAAGGTATGCGCCAAGGTATGGCCAAGGTTTGACCAAGGTATGACCAAGGTATGGCCAATGGTAATGACCAAGGTTTGCCCAAGGTATGCCCAAGGTATGCCCAAGGTATGCCCAAGGTATGACCAAGGTATACCCAAGGTATGGCCAAGGTATGACCAAGGTATGTCCAAGGTATGGCCAAGGTATGTCCAAGGTATGACCAAGGTATAGCCAAGGTATGCCCAAGTAATGCACAAGGTATGTCCAAGGTATGCCCAAGGTATGGCCAAGGTATGCCCAAGGTATGGCCAAGTAATGGCCAAGGTATGACCAAGGTATGACCAAGGTATGGCCAAGGTATGGCCAAGGTATGACCAAGGTATGGCCAAGGTATGGCCAAGGTATGGCCAAGGTATGGCCAAGGTAGGACCAACATATGACCAAGATATGACCAAGGTATGACAAAGGTATGGCCAAGTTATGACCAAGGTGTGACCAAGGTATGGCGAAGGTATGGCCAAGGTATGGCCAAGGTATAACAAGGTATGGCCAAGGTATGACAAAGGTATGACCAAGGTATGGCTATTAGAGGTATGGCTCTGAGTATTGCTAACGTTACACACCACAGTTCTTCCGCGACCAGTATGGCCGAGATTTGGCCAAGGTATGACCAAGGTATGGCCAAGGTATGACCAAGGTATGGCCAAGGTATGACCAAGGTATGACCAAGGTATGGCCAAGGTATGGCCAAGGTATGAACAAAGTATGACCAAGGTATGACCAAGGTATAGCCAAGGTATGGCCAAGTAATGGACAAGGTATGACCAAGGTATGACCAAGGTATGGCCAAGGTATGGCCAAGGTATGGCCAAGTAATGGCCAAGGTATGACCAAGGTATGGCCAAGGTATGACAAAGGTATGACCAAGGTATAACTAAGGTATGGCCAAGGTATGACCAAGGTATGGCCAAGGTATGGCCAAGGTATGACCAAGGTATGACCAAGGTATTGCCAAGGTATGGCCAAGTAATGGCCAAGGTATGACCAAGGTATGGCCAAGGTATGGCCAAGGTATGACCAAGGTATGACCAAGGTATGACCAAGGTATGACCAAGTTATGACCAAGGTATGACCAAGGTTTGGCCAAGGTATGACCAAGGTATGGCCAAGTAATGGCCAAGGTATGACCAAGGTATGACCAAGGTATGGCCAAGGTATGCCCAAGGTATGACCAAGGTATGGCCAAGGTATGACCAAGGTATGGCCAAGGTTTGGCCAAGGTATGACCAACGTATGGCCAAGTAATGGCCAAGGTATGACCAAGGTATGACCAAGGTATGGCCAAGGTATGGCAAAGGTATGACCAAGGTATGGCCAAGGTATAACAAGGTATGGCCAAGTTATGACCAAGGTATGGCCAAGGTATGACCAAGGTATGGCCAAGGTATGACCAAGGTATGACCAACGTATGGCCAAGGTATGACCAAGGTATGACCAAGGTATGGCCAAGGTATTGCCAAGGTATGACCAAGGTATGACCAAGGTATGGCCAAGGTATGACCAAGGTATGGCCAAGGTATGACCAACGTATGGCCAAATAATGGCCAAGGTATGGCCAAGGTATGGCCAAGGTATGGCCAAGGTATACTGGATATCCAGGAAGCG
>NC_049987.1:10493696-10510503 GCF_000003815.2 Branchiostoma floridae | reverse complement strand
GACCAAGGTATGGCCAAGGTATGGCTAAGTTATGACCAAGGTAGGACCAAGGTAGGACCAAGGTAGGACCAAGGTAGGACCAAGGTAGGACCAAGGTAGGAACAAGGTAGGACCAAGGTATGACCAAGGTATGACCAATGTATGACCAAGGTATGACCAAGGTATGGCCAAGGTATGACCAAGGTATGACCAAGGTATGACCAAGGTATGACCAAGGTATGACCAAGGTATGGCCAAGGTATGACCAAGGTATGACCAATGTATGACCAAGGTATGACCAAGGTATGACCAAGGTATGACCAAGGTATGACCAAGGTATTGCCAAGGTATGACCAAGGTATCACCAAGGTATGACCAAGGTATGGCCAATGTATTGCCAAGGTATTACCAAGGTATGACCAGGGTATGACCAAGGTATGGCCATGGTATGGCCAAGGTATGGCCAAGGTATGGCCAAGGTATGACCAAGGTATGATCAAGGTATGACCAAGGTATGACCAAGGTATGACCAAAGTATGGCCAACGTATGACCAAGGTATGACCAAGGTATGACCAAGGTATGACCAAGGTATGACCAAGGTATGACCAAGGTATGACCAAGGTATGACCAAGGTATGACCAAGGTATGACCAAGGTATGACCAAGGTATGACCAAGGTATGGCCAAGGTATGACCAAGGTATGACCAAGGTATGGCCAAGGTATGGCCAAGGTATGGCCAAGGTATGGCCAAGGTATGGCCAAGGTATGACCAAGGTATGATCAAGGTATGACCAAGGTATGACCAAGGTATGACCAAAGTATGGTCAAGGTATGACCAAGGTATGACCAAGGTATGGCCAAGGTATGACCAAGGTATTACCAAGGTATGACCAAGGTATGACCAAGGTATGACCAAGGTATGACCAAGGTATGACCAAGGTATTGCTAAGGTATGACCAAGGTATGACCAAGGTATGGTCAAGGTATGACCAAGGTATGACCAAGGTATGACCAAGGTATGGCCAATGTATTGCCAAGGTATTGCCAAGATATGACCAACGTATGACCAAGGTATGGCCAAGGTATGGCCAAGGTATGGCCAAGGTATGGCCAAGGTATGGCCAAGGTATGGCCAAGGTATGACCAAGGTATGATCAAGGTATGACCAAGGTATGACCAAGGTATGGCCAAGGTATGACCAACGTATGGCCAAATAATGGCCAAGGTATGGCCAAGGTATGGCCAATGTATGACCAAGGTATGACCAAGGTATGACCAAGGTATGGCCAAGGTATGACCAAGGTATGACCAAGGTATGACCAAGATATGACCAAGGTATGACCAAGGTATGGCCAAGGTATGGCCAAGGTATGGCCAAGATATGGCCAAGGTATGACCAAGGTATGACCAACGTATGGCCAAGGTATGACCAAGGTACGGCCAAGGTATGACCAAGGTATGGCCAAGGTATGGCCAATGTATGACCAAGGTATGACCAAGTATGGCCAAGGTATGGCCAAGGTATGGCCAAGGTATGACCAAGGTATACTGGATATCCAGGAAGCGTCCTCCTGTTCAGGCCGTTTTCTGGATATCCAGGATGTGGACCGGGCAAAGGGACGCCATCTGGATGCTATTAACACGTAACTAGAATGTGTCGCTATACGGTAAAGAACAGTGACTTTATCCCATCTTGACCGCCATTTGTTAATTAATTACGTAAAAAGTATGATCGGGCCTGATACGTAAGTAACATCTAAACATTGAAGTAGCATTATCAATATTCGTTTAAGTTCTGTAACACCAGGAGCTGACAGAATAAATTGTACATAAACCTCTTGCGTGGAGGTACAAAGATGGCGGCCTTCTGACCACGAAAACAACATGCAACATAGTCCCCGCCCTCGAAAACACGAAGCTCCACCCCACGTACACGTTCTGGATAAACACCGTCGTCTATCCAGGAAACGTCCTGTTTGCGATGATTTCTGGATATCCAGGAATCGTCCTTCTGCTCAGGACGTTTTCTGGATATCCAGGATTCGTCCTAGTACGAAAATTAGATACTGACGAAAGTTGGATACAACACAGTTTATGTCAAGACGACCGCAGGGTAAGGTAATGGCCCCACTTACAAAACATTTGTCGGACATAGTACAATTTTCGGTTAACAGAACTAAGTCACCAAGGAGTAAAGTAGACAATCTACATCAGGGTGCAACAACCTCTTGGCCGGAAAGAAGGGGGCGTATCGGCTTCCAACAACATTTGACCCATTGCTGACGTCACACCTTCAGAAAGTCACGTGTCCACAGCGATTGGGTCAGATGGCTAAGGAAAAATGAGAGCGATTTTTCTTGATCATCTGGTTTCTTGTAATACACTAAGTCTTTCTTGAGAGAATGCTTTCATTCCTACGACATGCTCACGTTTTTGCTATCTTACTGATTTTGTGAATTTGTAGACCCAAGAAAAATAAGGCAGTCTACAATTCTAAGTACGCATGTGCATGGTGAAGGCCTCTACAACATGTATAAAACACTTCTGAATATTATTATTCAAACAGGCCCACGGAGTGTGTTTATATGGACATGTATAAAGCAAGGCGGGGCCAAGAACAGTTAACAAGTCAGGACCCCTAACCTTTCACCTTGCGCCTGCATACTTAGAATCGTGAAAGAGCTCATTGCTTCCATGTTAGTCTCAGCGCGTAGTACAAGAGAGACATAAAGTACCTCCAAGTGGCACCAGGCATTACTACCTGACCATAAAGCAATCTGTGTAAAACTCCAATGTTGGTGTAGCAGCGATTGCGTCCATATCTCTTCCTTTATGGCTCTTGAATATTGTTTACAACGTTTGATAAGCCAGACAACAGTTAAGACAACCATAACTTGACCGAACATGACTAATGAAATCTCGGTACATGGCATCGCACTGTTACGAGGTAAACCTAAAGTACGCCGGACTTTTATAGAACTGTAACAGTAAAGATCACCAACATCCTCTCCCATGAGAGTGCTACAGAAACCCATATAAAGTATTCATTACTTACTACAAATTGTTACGCCTGGAAATTCCTATCGCTCTACGTGATAAACATTAAGGGCTTTTAAGGCAATCTGCTACTGTCCAAGTTCACCGGATGAGTCTGACATTTGTGAAAAAAATTGAGCAGGTAGCACGCAAGGAAAACCAGTAAAGGACAGCATTCTAAATGTTTGATGGAAGTTTTACTTTATTAGTAACGATATACTTTAGGCTGCATGCAGACTGATGGTACTTTAGTTGTGCCCACATCTGTTGGGTTTAACGGTTAGCTAAGGTATGGCTAAGGAATGGCTATGAGTATGGCTAAGGTATGGCTAAGGTATGGCTAAGGTATGGCTATGAAATTTGAGTATGGCTAAGGTATGGCTAAGGTATGGCTATAATTATGGCTAAGGTATGGGTAAGGTATGGCTAAGGTATGGCTAAGGTATGGCTATGAAATTTGAGTATGGCTAAGGTATGGCTAAGGTATGGCTAAGGTATGGCTAAGGTATGGCTATGAAATTTGAGTATGGCTAAGGTATGGCTAAGGTATGGCTATAATTATGGCTAAGGTATGGGTCATCATCATCATCATCATCGGTCGACGTGATCAAATGTAGACATGTTCGCACATGTCTACACACGACGGGGTTATACCGCCCCTTACGAGGTGACATACCCTTTCGTAGGCTAATTACAAGACGGGGATACGCCAGGTCTCCCGTCCGGGTGAATGATGTAATTCACCATGTGGCTGATACGAGACAGAGGTTCGCCAGGCCTCCATCCGGGTGATTTGAAGTGAATCACCAACTCCCGACAGAAGGATTTGCACCAACACACACCGCACCATCGCACGTGTGGGGGTTCTTTAACGTGCATGGGGTATGGCTCTCCCCATACACGGGACCTCCATTTAACGTCCTATCCGAGGGACGACTCATTTTTCACTTGAGTAAAGTGAGGAAAGTCGTGTAAAGTGCCTTTCCCAAGGGCACAAGACCGGCAACACGGTAGGCGGATTCGAACCGGCGACCTCTCGATCACGGGCCGAATACAATACCACTGTGCTACGCGGCCCCACTTATTGTGGGGTATGGGTAAGGTATGGCTAAGGTATGGCTAAGGTATGGCTAAGGTATGGCTATGAAATTTGAGTATGGCTAAGGTATGGCTAAGGTATGGCTAAGGTATGGCTAAGGTATGGCTAAGGTAAGGCTAAGAAATTTGAGTATGGCTAAGGTATGGCTAAGGTATGGCAAAGGTATGGCTATGAAATTTGAGTATGGCTAAGGTATGGCTATGAAATTTGAGTATGGCTAAGGTATGGCTATGAAATTTGAGTATGGCTAGGGTATATGGCTAAGGTATGGCTATGAGTATGGCTAAGGTATGGCTATGAGTATGGCTAAGGTATGGCTAAGGTATGGCTATGAGTATGGCTAAGGTATGGCTAAGGTATGGCTATGAGTATGGCTATGGATATGGCTAAGGTATGGCTAATGTTTGGCTATGAGTATGGCTAAGGTATGGCTAAGGTATGGTTAAGGTATGGCTAAGGTATATGCTATGTAAATTTGAGTATGGCTAAGGTATGGCTAAGGTATGGCTATGAGTATGGCTAAGGTATGGTTAAGGTATTGCTATGAGTATGAGTATGGCTAAGGTATGGCTAAGGCATATGCTATGTAAATTTGAGTAAGGTAAGTAACCTTTGCAATTGATGTGGGTCTGAATAAATAAATAAAGCTAGATTGCACCTTATGGCAGTTTACATAATTGTTAATATGTAATTCTTGAGTGTAACGGTTATGTTAATTGCGGTTTCCAAGAAGACACACAGAATAAAAGACTATCACAAATCTTAAGCTGTTGCACTTTATTTAAAATCCCACTTTTCTACTATACAGTGATCGCTGAGTGACCCGGTACAGCGACCAAGATTGGATTTTATAATTAGAATACGATACTCAGATGTTTGAATATGATTTAAAAGACAAAACAGACACAACGTAAATAGATATCAATCTTTGTGTACCAAATTTGCTCAGTGGTCGCTGGCGGACTCAATATCTTGGTGTCGTTAAAATACACAGACAGAATAACAGGTCTTTCCGTTCTAGACAGTGTAAAAGCGCCATCGTGCGACATATGATTGAATGGCATCAATATAACCTCCTTCTTTGCCTCACAACCGTTTCTATCTTTGTATCCGGTTTCGCTACTTTTTCATCTTTATCCTCTCCGATTTCTGCTGATGCTCTCATTGGGTCGTAAGCTCCAAGCGGGTCTCCATCTTCAGGAAAATCCGGCTTCGGGGTTTTCTCATAAAATGCCGACACGTTTTCTAAGATGCTCAGTAGTACTGTGAAGTGAATTGAGAAAGGGATGTTTTACTGATGATGTTTTAGATGTTTGTCTCACTTTGTTGAACCCGGAGTGCTTGTTCAGTTTTATTTTCTAAGTCTTATTACATAGCAACACGCAATGAGTTATTACCATTCATTAAATTACAAAATATTAACACTGGTACTTTCTATCCATTGCTTACACTTCTATACCTCTACTTATTCTCCTAGACACATGTATTTCTATGTTACCATATATAGACACACAACTAAATACAACAAATAAAGATTTGATGATTTGTACAGTTGTAATATGTACTTGTATTTTCATTGAACACATTTTTTATGGACTTGAAGAGATGATTATAAAGAACGATTCACACACAAAAAAATAACGAAGAGGAATGCAAAATAAGAAATACCGTCAATCCGTGCGTCACTGGCTTGTTCTTTCCTGTCGTTGTGATCGTGCTGATTGTCCTTGTTGCTGTTGCTGACGTCATCAGCCCTTCCGAGCGATGGCGCCACCAAAATGATGAAGAAAATTACCACCATGACCCCTCGGCAACAAACATTGAAAGCCATCTAACATGAAAAAGAATTATTGATTTATAAATTTTTATCTTTATAGAAAATGCAGTAGCTTTGTAAGGTGACCTGGGCAGTAACATTCAGTAACAAGAGAAAAGACTCCCATTCATTTGTGATCATTTTACACTCTGTGCTGTTGCCCTCTGCAAGATATGGTTAATCTAAATTTGCATGCCAAAGTAACCACATGCGTTTAAGATACTGGTCAAGTTGATACTTGGATACTTGTAGTTGAAATGAACATAAATGCCTTGCATTATATTGTTTATTGGAAAAAGGGCATCAATGTTATATTGGAACTTCTAGCGTTCGTCCAGTAAACAAACATCCCAAATGCTGTATTACAAATTCCTAAATAGACACCACCCAAAACAAACTAGAACTACTCCTAGTGCCAAGTACTACCAATGCAGTAAAGACCAGAGCTTAAATACACGGTTGCTAGATCTAGAAGGTATACGTTTTGTTGTGCGAACAACACAAACGGAAGAAGCTTTACCTACCATGGATGTTGGTCGAGGTTTTGACCAACAAAGTACTCATGCAGTTAAATCATCGTGGTCTCTTCTCCGACACGGGTCAGTTCATTACACCATAGATAAGAAGTGCCTAATGCAGTAAGACTTGTTGGACGACTTTATAATCGACACGCTTCGACAGACCGTGGGGTCAAAGGGAACTCACACTCAGGTATTGCTGTAGGTAATGCTAGGCGTGTTGTTATGGTGGGTTGAACAGGTAACGATAGTGTTGGCTTCAAGAAGAATGTCGCCAAAACAGGCTATTCTTAGACTTGAAAAAACATTTGAGGACAAACAACGCAAGAAAATATGACTATTAGAATTATTGTGTCTTTTTAATAAACAAAGTGTGTACTTTAAAATAAACCCTTTCTTGAGGGAATGTGGGCATTTATTATGAGATCAATTAAGAATGTGATACTTTTTTTTCGGTTGAATTGATTTCCAGTGAGCAATTGGCCTTTATAAGATATAGCGTCTTTTCCTTACCAAATGACTGAACAAGACATTGAAACGGCAGAGGTGGGACTGCGTTCTACAAATTGCGTTTCAGTCGTCTTCCGCTAGATGTCACTAATGAATGGCTGCGGCATCTACAAACCTGCCGAACAATACATACATAAAGCAGTACAGGGACATATCTCCGAAGTACATTACATGAGTTATTACGCATTCATCTTAAGCATAGACGTCATGATAAATATACTGAATGTTCTTGAATACGTCTTTGCATTGTAATGAAGAGTAAATGGCCGAACAAGCATTTGCACTTTTCGCTCCTTGCGCATGCTCAAGATGTGAAGGTCATCAAATTGTCAATGCGTAACCTTTTGATTAACGATGACACCGACGCCATCTTGTTTGGGACGTTATTTGCCCCTCAAGCTATATGACTGTAGTCAATAGTCACTCGTCGCCCCCAGTTCGTCTTAACGGTAGAGTGATTCACAACCCCTGGAGCATCTTCAAGTAGTCATTGAGAAATGAAGACGACTTCCTTTGTTTCGATCATTCATTACCTACGCGAGAAGCGAGTCCAGGTGATTCCGGCGACTGTTGGCTGAAATCGCTCAAGACAACAAAAGCCGGTATGATTTGTGTTTTCGCTGTCCCCATTCATACTGATTATTACGCTTTTTATCCCCTACTATACAGTGTAGTGTTCTATGCTGTGAGACAACGACGGCATGGTTATTTGTAAACTATGAAGACACGCTTCTTCTGTCGTAGCTATAGACTTCAGTCAATGCCTAATCTTTACAACGTGCGTAGGTATGGAGTATGAAATTGTTGAACGATCCACTATGTAGTATAGCATGTTATAAATCATTATGATTAGCTTCCATCGTGCTATATCACTCCAGTAGAGAGATAGTTTTGGGTTGATATATCGAGCATTTACTTCGTGCTAACACGTTAATGTTATGTCGGGTCATGGCCAAGTGTTTAAATTTCCGTTCCCTCTCTGTAAAAGATAGACGCCCAGGTACATACATACGTATACAAATGAACTATCCATTGAAGACATGGGTTATGGGGGCCTTTCCATTGCTGTATATAGATCTCGACACTATTTGTTAAATCGTCCATGTAGTTAGACTGGTGTGTCCCTTTCTTTGTTCAAAATTACAGTCTTCAAATGGGAGCAGTAGCTTTAGGGTATGGGATTAGGTAAGTGACCCAGAAATATGACATTGATGTGACTCCCTCTGTTTGTAGTCTGAAATGTTAGAAAGGGAGGGGTTGTTTTCAGTGTTTTCAGTGTTTCTTATGTTTTGAAGGAGTGGGTAGGGAAGTTGAAAGACAGGATTTTTTCTACATGATATCATGGAAAAATTGTCCACTCCATGGGTTTGAAATAGCCTCCATCAGGCCGTACTACGGGGGTACGAGGGTAGAAGAATTCGGTAAAAACTCGGAAAATTGGCCAGGGGAGTCAGTCCACGGTATGGTTAATGTTCCCTTCTGGAGCGGCTGGACAAAAACAATCAAGTGGTAAGACTACCCTGGCGTAGCGTAGTCTGTCTGGTAGGGACTAGACTTGAAAGGACAGATTGTTTCTTAGAAAGTACTCCAGGCCCAGACAACGATGTCTGTCTGATTGCGTGTGGGGGTTTGTGGGTCTCTATAGTTGTACTTCGACGATTAACTTTATCTACAAGCGTTTGTATTTAAGACGAACTAACAACTAAGCTACCGCTACCAGACAATAACAAACCAGATAGCATCATGATGACGATAATTGTGCACGTCTATGTACTTTGTGGGACGCGTGGGTCGGAACTAGCCCGGAGCTAGATGTGACATGATTTCAGCAAGTCTAGAGTCAGACGGATTTTTTAAACCCTCCCTAAACTTTGGTCTATTTTGTATCAATGGAATCGAGGAGTGTAGCACTTGTTACCAACCGATGTTTTATATATACATGTTATTTCATCACTGTTCTATATCCAGAATTTTGATAGACGATATTGCCTAAGCCTTTGTACATTTCCGGTGCCATTATCTGGTGTCATTATTGTAACAATTTATAGAGGTTTAGAATAATGACAGGATATGGAAGGACTATCTTAACGGATGTAGATGCGACACAGTATGTACAGCTCTTTTCGACGTAGATTTTTCCGTGGGCCTGCCCAAATGCTGTAACTTAAATAAAAGATTCAAATAGTGTTTGTTTTTCCTCTAGGTTTAACAGACTGATGCATATCACAGAGTGAGAGTTCAACTCTGAACCGTACAGTGAAACGTCCACAGAAACAGGGGACAGACGATGGGCTTCCAAATCAGACTGCTGTCGCTGTTGTTGTCTTCCGTTTTCGTGACCTTTGCATTGAATGGAGATTCTGGTAAGTACAGTGTTCAGCATCGTTATCATGCAGTGCTAAAGCAATATGGGTTGCTTTAAGAGGGGTGTTGTTTTTTTCCCACACCGCTTGTACGTGTTCCTGTAAAAATAGTTAAAACAGTGATTGAAATGAATTTACAAATGACGGCTTTGTCCAGGTTGATAAAAGCTATGAAAATAATTGTGACCACGTTTGGGGGTTCTCGCTAGTTTTACACATACTCTGTCAGAACCTTATCTACAGTACCAGTTCGAGCCACAGCGAGAATATTTTACCACATAAACGTCAAATTGTGACATACTAGTATTCTTTTTTTTTGGGGGGGGGGGGATTGAGAAACAGACAATGGCCCAGATACTAAGACAAATAGTTGAAAACACAGCATACTCTTTTTATTACATGTTGAAGAGATACATAGCTGACACAAGTATTGTCACCCATAAAAGTTGTCACAGAGAAAGATGACTTCGTCAGTTAAAAACATGATACAGCCTGTTACACCAGGCATATTTATCGCCTACTTTTCATGATGTAACTTTAATGATTGACACACCTTTAACACACCTAAATTGTCACAAATATTCATGAATAGTCTCGCCTTGAGCTAAAAGATAAGTGGTGAGACCGGACCCCCTGGCAATCTGACTCAGAGTCGACCAAACTCCGCATCTCATCAGAATTAAAGTGTTGTCTGTGTGATTGCCTCATTTAACGTCAACACAGTACGTGTATGTGATCCAATTTCCACTACTTATTGCTCATCTCGTTTAACAGACTCGTTCATTTTTAAATTACTTATAGCAGATGATTCAAGACAGGGCCCGCCCGAAAGAGATGCACATCCCCGAGAGAGAATCGCCTACAGAACAGACCTTGCAATCCTGCCTTGTACCGCAAGGAGGCGCTCCTCTACAACGACCTATTCGAGCGATCGCGATGATGTAAAGATGACGCACTGGTAGGCAAAAAGCAGATGTTTTTGCAAGATATTGATTTACATATTAACCAGTAATTTGATCTGCTAATCTTAATATCAATTTTAACCTAATCTGCTGACGTCCTGGTAGGCACCAGCCGCCGAATATCCCGGATATAAACAACAACAACGACCGCTTGTATGAATGGAAAAAGGACGACCAGGAGGTGATATTGACGCCATCTAAGTACAAAATCGTTGATGGAGAGCTGCACATTCTTAGTCCGAGGAGACCAGACGACGAGGGAAAGTACCAATGTATAGCGTACAACGAGGACGGCGCCAAAATAAGTCTACCGACATACCTTAGAATAGCATGTAAGTATGACTGAGATTCTCACTGAAATGAAGCAATCCGTATATTATTTACGACATATAGATAACAGAATAGGAGATTGTATATTGTTTAGATCCAACAATGGAGTTGTCGATATTTTAGTATAACCAGCAGAAAAAGTAGATGATAACTAACGGATATATCAATTCCAGTTTGATATTCTTCTGATATCCCCTTCAGATATGGAACCATTTGAACCGACGGTCCGACTGCCTATCGTTGTTAATGAAGGAGACACCTTCAGAATAAGATGTGTACCACCGGACCATTATCCATGTGAGTAGGAGTCTAGATACTAGGAGATATGTTGTAAAGCAGAACGGTGTGTTTGTATGTGGAAAATGAGGAGGTTCACTATTCTAAGTAGGCAAGTAGATATGTAACGTTACAGCATTGTGGGTAATATGTCAAAGGTGGAGACCCCTGAGACTTAGTCAGCAACAAAAGTCTGCAGCTGCACAATCTTTTTAAAATCGAGGCAATGGTCGAGACGAGAAAAAGTTACCACTTTTGACATACTATCCACAACGCATTTAGATGCGCATGTGTATACGTACTTACAAACATGAGCCTCCCTATTCTTTCATAATCTTTCATACACAAATGATAAGCCAGTGATGAACGCTTTCAAAATCACAGAAGACGCTTACTTTTGCAGTGTTTTGTACATTTCAGCCGGAAAGTATAACTGGTATAAGGACGTTCCTCACCAGTTGGTACAACAAGACAAGCGGATTTTCATCTCCAACAAAAATGGAGACCTCTTCTTCAGATACGCCACCTTGCAGGACTCTGGGAACTACAGGTGATTCAGAACTTTCTTCTTTCTTTCTTTCTTTCTGCATACAGTAATCTACTCTTCCATATTTTAAGTTCCGATATAACTGCTGCATTCAGAAACCTGAAAGTCTTTCAACAAATATTTTCGTAACTTACACATAAAGATAAATTGAGACTTATTAATTGTCATCGTTTAAAGTAGCACATGAATTGTTCTGTTTTCCCCCACCAGCTGTGTTCTGTCCGATGACCACCCTTCTCATGGCTACTACATCGTACACAGTCCTGCAACGTCTGTCGTTGTCAGGCCGGGAAGTGAGTACATGTCATCACATAATATAACTGGTGTATTTAGCAATATGTACCTTTATACACGCATTGTTCGAGCGTCGTTATGTGTGAAATGACAGTTCAAATACCATCGACACTCACTCTACAATGGGCGAGACAGGTTAGCACCAACATCGTTTACATTGTTTAGACATGATGGCGAAGAGTTTTATTTGTCGAGAATCGACCAATACCATTCAACCTCCACCCTTTGCTAGGCATCACGTCCAGACCTCCCCATGTGGTCCTGTCACCGGAGATAGTGCACGCTGTAGAGGGACAGACGGTCACCATGCAGTGCTTTGACGACGCATAGTGAGTTCTCCACACTGTGTTTTAAAAGACGGTTATAAGTACTTCCCGCATCAAATAGTGCATCAGGCGGCCTCCACCTCCGTCTCTGTATCCCTGGGCAACACAGCTTTATGCAATAGTGGCTAGGTCCACTGGCAGTGGTTTGTGTGTTCAAGTTTCAACTAGCTTACCAGTTCCCAAATGCTGAATGCTAAGCCAAAAAAGAAGTATATGTACCATTTCTAAAGTCATTGGCATGACCCGACCTGGGATCGCACTAACGACCTACCGAATACAAGGCTACCGCCTTATTTATTGCACCAGTCAAATACTGTGTTTAAACTACTGCCAAAATAATAGTATTGTTTCAATTGGTTCCCTTTAATGCCACTGGCGACCTGGCGATGTTCATGTTGTCATTTTGTCACCCAAACCGTTTGTTTTATAGGTTGTAATTTTCTGTATAGAGACTTTCAAGTCACAATAAGCAAAGAAGTAATTAAATTCTCCATTGTGATCATTAAACTGACCTAAAAGTCATTTTCTATGTCAGTCCTGTTTCCAAGACAGTATGGAAGAGACGGGTGAGGAAAGAAGACATTGACGAGCTCCCCCTGCCGCGGAATGCGGTACTGCAGAGTCACGACCACCTGTTAGTGCTCCCAGACGTCAGGCGGGAATCAGCCGGGTACTACTTCTGCGAAGTGGAAAACGAACTGGGCAGAAGTAACATATTAGCCAGGCTATCTGTTAATGGTGGGTGATCCTTTCATTCCCTAAACATATTCACCATCTACATACAGTAAAACGTGTGCGTGTATGTTGCCAGCATAACTCGTGAAGTTGTGGATGGGCCCTCATGATATTTGGTATGTGAATGGGGTCGGAAATACGAAGGACAAGTTCAACAAAGAGTCTCCTAGCGTCCTTTTTGGGTACTTCACCAGAACTTCCGGTTTTGATTATATTTCATTGTATGTAAATCTGTTGTTGATATTGTATTGAACAGTTCCTGCGAAGGTCACATCGCTTGGTAAGGACATACCTCTGCGTTTGGGAAATGACGTCACCTTGGAGGCCACGTTCGAGGGGACATCCCCCGTGACTGTCACGTGGTACAGAAATGCAAATGAGGTAGTGACGAACAGCAAATACGTCATCAAGGGTGACGCACTGACGATCACTGACCTGAGGTTCACGGACAGAGGAAGGTAAGCAAAATACACAACACTATATACATGGCTATATTTTCAATTTTCTCTATCAATATTGCTTCAAAGCATTTTCGACAAAAATGTACAATACTCCCGTTGGGATTAGCAAATCAGAAATTCTGTCCCATCACAAGAATTTAAAGTGAATGCAAGATGTATCTTATGTGAACATAATAACCGTTGACCCATTTTCTTCAGATACCAATGCATGGTACAGAACGAGTACGGAGCAGACCAAGTGTTCTTCAATCTTGTTGCCGTCGGTAAGTCGATGGCTTTGACAAGTATTTACCAAAAGAATATTGTACATACTAAGGGCGTCCATAGGATCCTAGGAAGATAGCTTGGATCTTGAATAAATCTTGGCTAATATCTCCTTATAAAGAACATACTGACATCATCCTATTTCAAACTAAATCCATCGACCCCTGTCTATTCGTGGTCACTTATTCATTGAAGGCAGCCACCAAGTATGGCTTAATGCAATCACAATACAAATCACATCCCTCCAGAGCCAACAATAGTGAAACCAATGAAGGACGCACAGACAGCCATACTGGGTGAGACCGCCACAGTGGTAGTGAGATGGGAAGCCTCGCCGCCTTTCATGATCAACTGGAGACAGAGAGACACCACTGTAGTCACCATGAACATGGACGACAAACGGGCAGTACTAGTCACAATCATTAACCACAGGTGAGTATTTTGATACTGACATGTGCGATAGTCTATTTGTTCGCGTTTTCTGCAAAACAATTAAAAGATCAGAGGGATTAACAGCATGATTCAGTAGGACTGAGGAATCAAAATCGTCACCAAAAATAGAGGTTTTCTCATTTCCATATAACATCATGGCCATTTATAGCATGTACGTTAAACTTTATGAATGGAGAGAACGTTATCAAAGAATGTAATTTGACTAATATGTATTCACTTTGTGTGGAATATATGCCATGCTTTATTGCAATAAACCTTCAAATGATCCTTAGGCTACCGTAAACCATATGTCAGGCAGATGATTAAAAAAACTCCGTTCAGTAGCAAAAGCCTGAATCTTGTCATCTTTTTGTGAGATACAATGTGTAAGGACCGTTCCATATTTACAAAAATCATGTTATATAAATTTTGTATTGTTATATTTTGTCTGACCCTCCACCCCAATCATTACAATAAGAATCGGCCCGAATGCTGACTTCGGTTTCTCATCACTAAAAGAAAGCTTCAAACAAACAAATACATGCTCACTGCAGATGGCGTCAATGTATGACCTGAACACTTGTATACTGTGTCTCGTATTTCTACAGAATGAATGTTACCAAAGAAGGCTATTTATCTATCAATGACGTCACCGCGGCTGATGAGGGAAATTACACATTCTCTGTCTCCAACCAGTTTGGGCACACTGAGGCGTCCAATCAGCTGCTTGTCATCGGTAAGGAATTAAATGGGTGAAGGGAGGAATGAACGAATGAGTGAATGAATGAATGAATAAACGAAGGAAAGAAAGAAAAAATGGAATGAATGAATGCAATGAATGAATGAATAGATTAAGGAAGGTAAGAAGGAAAGAAAGTAGACAGGAAATGGAATGAATGAATGAATCGAATGGAACGACTGAAATGGAAAAAAACGACTAGGAAGGTAGGAAGGAAGTGAGAAGGGAAGGAAGGAATGTAGGATTTACAAGTACACATCTTTTTTCCAAATTTACAAGAATATCCACTGTTCTCAAATAAAATGTCCCATTAAACTCTACAATAATTAACTTGCTCAATGTTGCATGCAATCATTCCTTTTTCACTGACCAACGTACATAATCAGGAAATATATATGCATGATACCGTGTTTTGTGGACGATACATCAATTCTGAACATTCTGACTATTTGTATTTGTGACCACAGCACCACCGACAGCACAATCAGCCTCCAATATTCCCCTACTAGCAGTAGGAGCTATTCTTGCCTTGCTCATCATTGTCGGCGCCGCAGTTGTTGTATGGGTGGTCATGAAAAGGTAGGATAATCTTTTTCGTCTCTAGATATATTTCACAGTGTCTGTATTGGATTAAGATGTGTTAAGAGACATAGAAAAATTCGTGAAGGTTCTGATGTCAACGTATTGACGACTAAGGAGAGGAATTTTACGTTCCTGGATACATGAACATTATATACATATAGTCGGGGGGGGGCGCTATATGTTGAAACTCCTCCTTATAAAACCTTGTTGAAAACGTGCATCCTTGTGTGTCGCTTGTATGAGAAGGGTTTAAAGAGCAATAGGCCAAAGAATTAAGATTTGAATAAATTCTAAGAAAGAGCGTCTTGTGCATTGTAGTAAATATAATACATTGCATTCACAACGTTAAGTGGCGTCCAACGGCGGTTGCAGAGGTCAAGTGTGGTGTTAAAGAGAGAGGTAAACTCTGCCTTCTAATACCATGCACTAGACACAGAGGACAACAAGCTGCCCTTATGGCATCAAAAGGGTGCAACAGGAAACACCTTTTACAACGTTTAACATCTTCTCTTCCACACAGACGGAGGGACAGAGTGAGTTCACCGATCCGCCCAGACGCGGCCATCGTCCGTCCGAACGCAGACGAGGCTTTCCGTGTTCGTCTGTATATCGACGATAACGTTGCAGTCAATGAGGACTTCGGTACAGACGATACACGAGCATTGACAGAAGATCTATAGGGAACTGCAAATTTCTCTAAGTGGTCATTGAATGTTGCAACAGCGTTAGATTCATACGCTTAATGATTTATTGAACGTCCGTTAACAAATTATTTGTTGAACAGAATATAAAGCATACAAAGGCGAATTGCCTTATGTGAAGCTAAAAGCAACAAGGTACAGCTTTTGGGAGCGAATTCTAAGTGCAATATAAAAGTAGACATACATTTACATGTATGTTCTGTTACCATTCTTTGTAACGATAAAGACACTCTTTAGTTGGGATAGCGGGCTATCTGTTCGAGTTACTACAGTGGAAAAATATCTTCATTTGCAGCTACTGTAAATGCAGAAATGTTCGCGGTGGATTAATGTTCGCGGTTTTCGCGGTGACCACTTCACCGTGAACTTAAAACCACCGCGAAAATTTTTCTATAATGGTATAAGACTGCAGTCTATGGTGTTACCGCGAACTTAAATCCACCGCGAAAAGTCCCTTTCCCCGCTACCGCGAAATTAAATCCCCGCGAACTTAAATGCATTTACAGTATCTAGATATGGCGTGTCACATCACATTTTTTTAGAGTGAAAGTAATATAAGAGAATAAAGTCTACCCAAGGACACCTTTCTGTATAACATTGTTCTTTTGGTCTCACGTTTACAACATATTCCTTTCAATCAGCCGAAAACAGTAACTGTCCACCTTGGTAATAATTACTTTGTAGCCCTTACCTTACAAAAGACAATGTTGTAGGAATGGGTTTATTGCCAGTACAGTGGTTAATATTTATCCGGTGCTACGTCTAGGATCATCACCTCATATATAATAACGTTCAAGGAGGGCAAAGTCACCCTCACACTCAGGGTTGACATCGC